>NC_039262.1:19103747-19403747 GCF_003368295.1 Carassius auratus
TAATTCACCTCGGTCACAAAAAACTGCTTTAGCCTTGGACAAAACACAACAAATTGCGACATTCCTTACAATGCAAATGACATTCATGAATCATTTCCGTGGTGATGTAAACAGATTTATGATCCAGCACAGCAAATGCTTCCATCTAGAAAAGCTACACTTGGAGAAGCTATCATCTTTCTGAAAAGAGAAAAGGGACAAGCTCTTCTCTGGATGCAGGTGTATGGTGTTGATTCTGAAACTAAGTTAATGTCTGTTCCAGTGAGAAGAATGATCAGAAGGATAGAGATAAGTAGGACATTGGTCCACTAGTGTACTTTCTGCACCAGAGTTCAAGGCTGGCACTTCTTTGACCGTCTGCTCGACTGCAGTTCTTCTTCTTCTTGCCAGTGTCCAGTTTGGACCGTCCCAACCGCTTTGACAGTGGTGGGCCGGTGGTGGGCCTATCTGGACTGGTTGGGCTGTTGGTGGCCGTGGTTCCTTCAGGAGTTCCCTCAGTGATCTCGATGCGTGGAGGCTCCATCAGGTCGAAAATGTTGAAGGCAGCCGGTTCTGGCTGACACATTACTGAGGCGTCTGCAGTGTTTTGTCTCACCAGACCATTAGCGCCAGTCTGGACGCCAACAGACACCCTCTCGCTGGTGCTGGTGCTGGAACTGGTGCCAGTGGCAGCTTCCCGGCACATGGTCCACATGTTATAGCACTGGGTGAAATTAAAGAAGTTGCTGTTGAAAGTCTTGAGCTCTCCGCAGACATCCCTGCGCAGCTCCGCTAGCTCGTAGCGCATCGCCGATATCTCCTCCTTCCACTGCATGTTGAAGGCAGCCACCATGTTTGCAGACTCCTTGAAAGCCTGAATAGCCTGCGGGACGGGAGGATCTGGTGGGGGCTGGGACGGGGGCGGACATGGGACCCGGTAGGCATGCGAGGAGGAAGGAGGAATGGAGATAGCCGTGACCGTGGAACTGGTGCTGTGTTGGCTACGACCAGCGTTTTCTCTTTCAAACCGCTCGATTTCCTGATAAGCTGAGGAGCTGGCGCCATCATCGTCCTCAATCATATCCTCATTTAGCAACGAGGTGCCCTCCATTGCATCATACCCTTCTGGAAGACAAATTTGAATATGGACATAGGGAAATTCAAAGGGGTGAACAGCTGATGAATTCGGCGAAGCCTTTCACTTTAAATAATGTCAACACTTGGAGTCTCGTGTTAGCAGCATGTGAGTAAATGCCCTGTACACACAATTTTTCAATAGCACACCGCATTTGTTCCTGGGAGTAAATTCAGGAACTTTCATATGTATCAAGTACACTTCCATAAATTAAAAAAAATAATAAAATTACAAATAAATACAAATGGCCAAAAATAGTACCTCTAGGGGTAAAACAGCTTGTCACAAGGCCAGTACACTTAAAGGGACACCCTTGTACCTTCTTTACCCCAGTTTATTATAATAGCACCATAAGAGTATATATTTCTAAGGATACATATTATTACTTTAAGGTTACTAATAAAGAAGGTACAAATGTGTCATTTTGAGGGTTGCACCCCTGTTGTACTCCTAAAGGTACAATTTTCAACATTATTTTCTGATAGTGTATGGAGAGAGACCTGAAGAACAAGACTATACTGTACATTAGATGGATGAGAAAGAATTTTTTTCTTTTTGATTTTTTCTTTTTGATTTTCACAGGAAGCAAGCAAATATCTGCTAGGTTTTTTTTATGCAGGGGCATCGCTAGACCTTTTTTACAGAGGCATGTACCAAGTTATATACCTCTCTGTCCAAATAAAATATTACTGATAAATTCTTATGCTTTAATGGGATCGATATATATATATATCACCTTGAAAATCATTTTCACTGACAATATTTCAGGAATCAAGTCATGTGTTTTATGTTTTTTTTTCCAGCTGTTTAGAATCAGTGTTGCGAAATTTGCTAATCTGTTTTAAAGCATCTTGTCAAATTGGTAAAAGTCTGAAATTGTTTGTGATTTAGTTCACTGATGCACTGAATCGTTCCACCCCAGGCACACTGAAAACACGTGTACCTACTTACGTTTTGTGCAAAACTCAAATATTTATACATACGTATGAATCTCTGCAGTTTCCAGTTTTCCTCCAACAAAGTATGATTTACCAGGCCATTGTTTCAATTAAGAAAGCATAATTTCCACATAGTTCTTTTCATAATATTATGTTATGACTTTGAAAACAATTTTTTACATGCTATCTAGTAGGTTTAGGCTTAGGTTTGGTGTAGGGTGTATGTTATTGCATTAACTTTATTAGACCATTAACAACGTAATACAGTTGCTGCAATTCGTGCCTGTAACAACTAGGGATGTAACGATTCACTCAACTCGTGTTTCGATTCGATTTATGATTTTGATTTCAAGATTCGATTCGATTCATAATATTTTTTTTTTTTTTACAAAATTAGATTTTAGAGAAATTATAAATGAAATGTGTCCTTTTATTATTGCTTGGACAAAATGTTGCTTGTTTCTATGTGAAATTTTAAATATAACACTATAATAATATGCTAATATAGCACTTGCGTATTATTGCTCTTTTTATCTCTTTTTTATCTCAAATAAATAAATCTCTTCATACAAATAAAATTAAGGCTTCGCCTGTTCTCTTTCCATTTAAAATTAGAGGCAAGCAACCACTGCATTTTAATCATGATCCAAACAAAGATGCCTGCATACATGCAAGATTTTAATCTAAATTCGATTCTATAATTTCAAAAATTTGAAGCAAAAACAGAATGATTTGACTTCAGCTTTGTGAAACTATTCATAAAAAAATATCTGCATGAAACAGAAATGCAGACGAACTGAACGAAAAGCAAATTCACTCTCTGCCAGCAGGTGGCACTTTAAACGTTTCCTTGGATTCCACTGTAAACAAAGAAGCACCGCACTTATGATTATGAACTTTAATGTGCATTAGAGGCAAGATGTATAAGTAAGAAGTTAGTTCCCCTCAGACATATATATAAACTCCTACCCCTAAATGAATCGCAATTTGTTTAGCATCTCAACCGATTTGAATCATCATGTATTTGAATCGATTTTTCAACCGACTCACGGTTCATCTTTACATTACTAGTAACAACGTAATAAAAGTTGGCTATGGTCATGTATTGAACATGTATTTTAGCGCCACTCACTGGACATTTCACTTTTAAAACTGCCGCAAGACATGCAGTGAGGTACGTACTGTAATATTGGTGTAGCAGAAACGGTGCTACAAGCATGTATTTTAAATGAGCCTGGGTTGGAATCGTTTGCAGATGTTTGTCACACCAAATAATAGTAGGATCAGTGATGTTGCTATGAATTCTGGCCCCTTGTACTAATTTTGGTATGGGCCCCTCTCAACCTCAGGTCCTCTGGTAGCTGTGCCTCTGAATGGGACATTTCATAAGACCTGATGAGGTGGATATGTACCTCTGTAGGAACCAAAATTATGGCTGTCAGTTGTCAACAACAAAGCAGATCTTAGATGTGCAACTTGTGAATGACATTGTGCTCCAGAGAAAGACTTTTTTATCCAATTATATCCAAAAAAGATGAAAGGCTAGAAGTGCCCCTGGTTTAATGAAAGAGTTCATGTTAAAATTGACGAAATGAAATTCATTAAAGATTGTGTTGTCAGGGTTTCACTTTCTTTTACTCACATACGTTTAGCTTTCAGATATGTGTTTACACTGCCTTCTCACTCACGTCAAAGAACATCTCTGTTCAGCCTTTCCATCTCTTCACAGCATAACCAATAAAAACAATATTTCAATGTTATTAACCACCTTTTATCAAATCAGAGCGCTTTGTGGCAAATGTGGAGGCTAATTTTACGTATTGTCTTGTTTTTGTGCAACAGAAAAGATGAAAAGGCAATAAAATGTCACGCAATCATTCAGGCAAGGAGATATGAACCCTATTGAATATGTTAAAAAGCCCATCTATCGAGCTGATTGGACCATGTGGAGATTATAGGGGCGGGATTAAGAAGAAACACGATCCAATAAAGTCCTCTGTGAGGGCTGCACCAGGCAGAGACTGCAATCCCACTGTCCATCACAGCTGAAATCTTCCACACCAGCTCTTACTTCCAACCGCATTTTGCTGGCCATGTTTGTTCTCCAAGGATGCCAAGGTTGGTATAAAAATTTACAGAAATGTTAAAAGTGACCCAACCACTAAAAGAATAAAAGTTATTAGGAATGTCTATGAAGTGATGTCGATTACCACAGAATTTAAACTCATCTCTCAGTTTGTAAAAATAAACAACTAATGCATTTACAGCGATATAATTGCACTTACGAATGATTTCTATGGGGCAAGGCATTGCACCAGTATAAATCCAAAGTATTGCAAAAACATCACCACAACACTTAAACTTTACAACGTCAACATGGCACTAGTGTGATAATATCGCTAAAAATCTTAACAATTGTTCTTTTAAACGCTCCAGAATATCTCGCCCCATAGACTTTCATTGTATGTGTGCGTCTTTCGTTTTTTTCTTTTGGTTAATTTATATATATAACACAATTATTTTCTGTGGTAATCAACAAATACTTTTGAAATGCCTTTTATAGAAAAGCATTGCTACTTTGGCGCCTGAACGCCGGATCTGACCTTTAGTGATGTGTCTTTCAAAGGTCTAATCCTGATTTAGTTGAGAAGGCAGTGCAAAAACACACATATCCATTGAAAGATGTATGCGTGTTGACATTATAATACCTGTGACAGGCATCTCTCCAGCTGCTTTTTCCCATTGGATCTCCTTCCTGTGATGGCCAACGAGGGGCCATGACGCCCACATTCCCTCTCCACCATCACAACCCAACACCTTACTAAATGATTTTAGCGGCAACTAAATTTAGCTTCATCTACTGGTGAATTTATGGGATATGCTTGATAACATTACTTTGATTGGTCGTTGCTTTTGAATTAACTATAGAACCAGAGAGCATCAATACCAGAGCTCAAGCAATTATCTGAACTTTCTTAAAAGCCTTTAAGGAAAGAAAGCATCTAATTTAGGATCTACACGTACACAAACTATGGTTCTCTTTGTAAATCCAAAGTCGTACAGGACTGCTGAAACAAGAAGTCCTCCAAGGTGAAACATAGTGGACGAAATCCTTTTGAGAAAATGGTTCTGTCCTACAGCCGGTTGACTTGAGCTGACAGGGATTGCATACAGAGCCAAATGTGGTGAAAGCACTTCAGCAGAGTGAGACGGTGGGATTGGAGAGCTCTCCTTTCTCCTTAGAGTCCTCTGTGTATTGTCAGTATGAGTTGTTGACAGCATGAAGGTCCAATCAAATCAAACTCCAGTTTGAACAACAAACACAAAGAAGCCCACATTAAATCAAAGAAACAGAGTTTGACTGGAGTGACCAAACAAATCAAACATAACAAATTAACATTTTGGTTTTCAAATGTAAAAAAAAAAAACTAAAATAAATAAATAAATAAAGTATTTTTAGTGTCATTTGACATCATTTTGTGGTATTTCAATAGGGTTCATAGCTTTACTCCATGTGTACACCGAACACAGCAGGGGTGTTGGGACAGGGTGCGGAGGCGGAGGCGGCATTCTGCTTGCACAAAGAAAACTGTGACACACGATGCACACTTTCTCATGAGTATGTGCTGCACAAAACCTCCACACTTGCTCTGTCAGGGCTTCCTAAACCCATTCATGTTGTAAAAATTACTCATTAGTTAGGATTAATGTTAAAACTGGATTAAGATAATAGGATTTGTTTTCACCTCCAATTTTTGAATTCATACAGAGATTGATCAATTATAATTCAATTAGCACATTAACAAACCTACCAAAATTTCACCTCAGTGACAGAAAAATTGCTCACATGCAATATTACGATGAAACTTTTTAAAACTTTTATTCAATGCGAAAATATTCTACTATTTTCTACTAAATATTCTACTTTATACAATGCAGTATAATAATTAAAATAATAAACCAAGCCCTTAAGTGGTTAACAGACATCTTATTATTATTAACTAATATTTTCTATAAAATAAAGAATTTAACCATGAGGAGGGGTTGGCTTATCATCTAATATTCAATAAATGTTATGGCTTAAACACGAAGCATTAATATTAAAAAAAAAATTGTAATAATAATAATTATGAGAGAACTCAAAAACAAGTGCATATTGCTCATTTTGTTGAAAAATAAAACAAATTATTTCACTATAGTTTTTCCAAGTAAATATGTTGATTTGACTTCTGAATTTCTTTTGACTAATTTAGATGTTTTATGCAACACATAATATCAAATAAAACTGATTGTGTAGTTCACAATCATTGCTTTGTGCATTCAGGACTGAAACAGCATTTCAAGTTTACCAAACCAAAATATGTATTTTTTAATTGCTAATCCATTTCAATATTTAGAAGATGGAAAATACACACGTTTTTCCAATTTAAGGACTGTGAACACATCTAAAACTGGCCTTCCTGCCCAACCTTAACATGATTTTCTGTGCTGCGTGAAAACCCTTGCCCATGTTGTGTTGCATGCTCTGAACAGCTGTGCTAGTTTGTGCTGATTTGTTTATGCCTAAGTCCCTCTGACCCCCAGTCTAGCCTCTCATTACTACTGGACCCAACCAATCAGAAGCCCAGAAAAGGACGCATGACTCGTGCAAAGGGAATTGCAGGCAACCGTCTCTCAACACTCGGGGAGCACAGACGCAATAAAGCAAACACACAACAGACAGGGGCCGACGGAAACGACATTCAAGTCAGTCATCTCTCAAGCACATGGGAATCCCACTGTACATATGTAGGTATGCCAGAGTATGTAGTTCAGCATGTGCTGAATGTATGGCGGGTATGTGCTCTAAGCCTTTTCTCTCTCTCTCTCAGGTGGGATTTGAGGCATATGGTTACCTGTTGTGGATCTGAGAGTTGAAGTGACAGTAGAAGATGTCATTGAAGGCAAGCAGTCATCATCTTGGGAATACCCAGCCTGAATTGCACGCAGGTAACTGTGGCTTCGAGTGCGGAAAGAGCCGGGCAGGTCCAAGGCCTCCACGGCCTGGGATTCTACTTCGCTAAAAACGGACTCGCAAACTGACTCAAACTGGCCATTGACCTCAGTCTCACTCACCTGAGAGACAAAAACAGGAATAGCAGTCCTTAATTTTTCCTCTTCCTTTCTCTTTCTCACTTTGATTCTTCCCCTTTGCACAGTAAATATGAAGGAGTGTTAGCAGGAGGGATATACCACTGGCAATTTCCGACCTTGAGCGTCTCAGTAGATTTATGTCAAAAAGCAACAAGATAAGAGAAAACATTTCAAAACTGGATTATAATCTCATAATAGGTAAATGAAGAAAAGCAGATTGTTTGAAGAACTTTCGGAGGGAAAATGACACAAAGAGTCAACAGCAGCAGACAGCAAGAAAACAG
This sequence comes from Carassius auratus, assembly GCF_003368295.1. NCBI lineage: Eukaryota > Metazoa > Chordata > Actinopteri > Cypriniformes > Cyprinidae > Carassius > Carassius auratus. The sequence goes on from NC_039262.1 coordinate 19,111,217, forward strand.
AGATTTTCATAAACGGAGCATAAGATGATGGCTAACTTTCCTAAATCACCTACACCATGAAGCTTAAAGATATATAGTCTATGTAATTGTTCAATTACTGATTTGAAGTCTTCCGTAGAACTACAACACAAATCTGAAAACTTTCTCTACCCTAATTAAAACATTTTCCAGTATGCTTGACAGTTTGCATGTTCTATAAAACCTCCATAAAACATCTCAACTGTAACCTACTCCATCATTAAAATCCAGTAAAAAAGCCACATACCCAAAGCCCACATGAACTACCACAGCTCAACAGACCTTGACTTCAGCTTTTCTGACATCCTGTTTTAACAATGGCTTGTATGAACAGAATTTAACAAAGGTAACATCACATCAAGTTAGTGTCTCTCTGACCAAACATGATAAAACATTCTGTTCTTAAATAAATATATCCACAACTCGGGACAAAGAAACAATTCAGCTTGGGCAACTAGCTCAAAATGTTTTTGGAACACTGTCAAGTCTCTAAACCAGCTTAGTCAAGATGGTCTCCCAGCTATAACCAGGCTGATCAGGTACTGGGGCTCATCGGCCCTGTAAGATGGTATTCTTTGGTGGTCAACCACCTAAATCAAGCTGAGTTTTGGAAAAAATAATTAATCAGCTAAACATATTACCCACTTGCTTAGCCAAGGCTAGCTACAAATTCTTATCTGGTTGACCAAAATGGCATCACAATTTATCTTTGGCCTGACCCAGCCTGTAGTTCTTTTGGTCAAAAACCTGTGTCAAGCTGGGTTACTGAGCTCAACTTATTCCCCACTAGCTTAACCACTATGGTCTACCAGCTTTTACCAGGCAGGTAATAGGTCTCACTGGCCCTGTCAGTTGGTTATAGTGGGGACAAACCACCAAAATTAAGTTTTTGAATATAGTTAATGAGCTCAACATATCCCCACTTGCTTAGCCAAGGCGATCAACCAATTCTAACCCAGCTGACCAAGATGACCTCACAAGTTGTCCTCAGTCCACCCTGCTGGTAGCTTTGTTGGTTAGCCACCCAAATCAAGCTGGCTTTTGTAATGTATTTTAACAGTGTAATATCTCCAGTAGTTTAGCCAAATATGTCTACAAAGTCTAATCAGGTTGACCAAGTTCAACTTCTCAGTCTTTCTCTACCTGACCAGCAGATAGTTATCCTGGTCAATGGTCACCATGATTTTGACAAGTAAGACATGTTCCTGTATCAACATCTTTTGTATACCCATTGATACCCATAATTTATTCCTAAAATCAGTATGAAATGATAGCTGATTAACTAAGATGTAAAAGAACCTTATTCCAGTCATAAGCCTAAAACCGATATTTCCTGAAAGGTAAACCCCTTAATTCTGATTTGTTGATTGGAATGTTGTTCCAGGATCAACAATGATACTGATCCAGGGACATGTTGTACTTGGTGAAATCACAGTCACCCTGGTCAACCATCTAAACCCCCTAAATTAAAGCTGCGGTAGGGAACTTTTGACGCTCTAAGCGTTTAATAAACAGAACTGCTTGCGTCTTGCGGAAGAACATCGTAGCTGGAACTACTTCTCTCTGTTTATGTCTATGAAGAATCACAAAGGTACTGGGTTACTCCGCCGCGGTATCCCCGAAGCAATCTAAAATAGTCCAAATATAAGAGGAGCTTGATTTTTTCACAGATTATCTGTCTCATATTCTACTGTCAGGACATAATGACAGGTTTAACAAATATGAAAAAAAATATATTTTTACAAAAGTTACCTACTGCAGCTTTAAACTAGGTTTTGAAACATTTAATCAGCCCAACCTGTCCCTCACTAGCTTAGCATAGGTCATCTATCAACTCCAACAGGGTTGACAAAGATAACCTACAAGACCGAGAAAAAGTGTTCAACTGTTCCACCTAAACCAACTTGGACAATCTTGGATCATCTAATTATCAGTCAAAACCCCTTAATTAATCATTGATCATTCAACTTAAGGTAGCATAAAGCCTACTCTCCAAAACAACTCAAGACACAATCTAAGAAAAGAGCAAACTAAAACCTCTGCTTGAAACCACTTACTGTACGTAGATAGTCCTTGGTTGTGTGTCAGTGCCATGTGGTGTTGCGAGTGGTTGAACTCACCTGGCTGACACAGCTTGCCTGACTGAAGGTACTGACTGCACGCATGTAGCTCTGGTTTCTGGAGCGAAACTGTGGAGGGTTGAAGGTGGTTGCTGGGTCCAGAGACACGCTGGGGTGAGGGCGCATATCTCTCGTTGTTTGCAAGTGGTAGCCAGAGCTAAATGGAGGGAACAACCAAGACTATTGTAGCTAAAGAGTAACCTAATCAATATTAGATTGAAGGGTCACTCTGCAATAACCACCAGTGGTGAACTTTTGGAAAACTCAGAGGATATGATTTAAAATAAAGTGACTTTGTTAACAACTTTGCCATCATGAACCCAAATGTAAGACATTTTTCAGTATGTAAACTTATAAGCCACATATGAAGACAGATACATACCAAAATGAAGAGACAAGCAAACAATTTTTCCAGAGGTGCAAAGGGAAAATCAAACATTATTGGTTGTTTTTGTACAATATTGAGCATCATGCATCTTATTTCTGCAATTTTTCCAAACTGGTTATTGCTAAGAATAATTTGTGGTATGATGGCCTAACAAAGGGCAACTGTTGTGGGAAAAATCATGTGATATGTTAAAGCAAGGCCTCAGTACACACATTATCAGGGCTTCTAGTCACAATCCAAAACCATAGACAGCAACTATCGCTCAGCAGAAATATCAGGAAACCATATGGATAGGAGAGAAAGAGCGAAAGTGAAAAAAGATGGCATTTTTGAAGCCTCTAACACTTCCTCACTGCCAAGACATCTCAAACATTGACAGCGTTCCCTTTGTCCTCAGTTCTCTCATCAGCAGCTAATGTGTGAGTTCTCAACTACTTTCACATAAACATGACAAGAAAAAGAATAACCTTGGTTCTTTATCCTTAAAACTGAAGTGTGTGGTTTCTGAAACATAATTATAAAAATAATGACTGTTTTCAAACACGTTTTCCTCTGTCTGCCATTAATTGGCAAATAGATACTGTACCATTGATACCCAAACTAACAACACTGACTGAGCCAATGTTGCTGTGTGTGGCTCTATGGGATGCTCAAACATACTTTTTTGACAAACAGTCATTGCAAATTAAGGCATTTAGAAGATTGTATACTTCACTTTTAAAATGTACATAATCTCAAACTATGTCTCACTATTCTTTATCACCACACACAGCAGCCAAGACTTGTGTCTCTCATTTACATTTTTATGAAATATTAACCTACTGTAGAGTCAAAATCAGTGTACTTATTGCACAAGTTATTCTGAGATATCAAAATTACTCATGAAGGTTGAATTTTAATAATGTGTATTGAATAGACAGCACGGTAATGTAATAAAACAGAAGCTGTGATTTAAGTCTGTGATTGTCTGTAATAATAGACATTAATTCCCTAGTTGTTAGCTAATTAATTAGACTGAAATTACTGAAAACAAGAAAGTAGCACACTGCTGGTGCTTAACTTTCATTTACCGAAATGATTAAAAGTCTATAAAATGTCAATAGTTAATCTTAGGGTTAGTGTGGCCTGTGACCTGGAAAGTTACTACGATCCCCTTTTCCTGTGGCCTTTGAACAAAATACCAGGTTTTTCTATGACTGCCATAAATTAACAGACGTACTATATTTGTTATAAAAACTATCAAACTAACTAAATATCAAGGGTATCAGTTCATCCCCAAAATTTGGTCGTTTTGCCATTTCCTTCTTACTTTCATCATATAGACCAATAATTTATTTAAAACTTCTGTTATACATAATAAAAAAGTCAATAAAAAGTCAAACATGTTTAAAACAACACGAGAGAGAGAGAGAGAAAAAAACACTGAACTATTTATTAAATGAAAAGTTATTCCTATTACCTACTGTACATAAAATATTAGTTTACTCTAAGTTTATCCAAACGGCATAATTTTAAGTTAAAAAAGATACAGCATAGAATTGTGGGTAAGTTAGAACGGGTAATTGACATGGGAACTGATTCCTTTCCTTGCGAATAAAGTGCTCTCTATGAACACAAATGTAGAAAGGAATGTATTTTACTGTGTCATCAGCAGCTATATGAACCCAGCTCACGGGTTTCTGAGTGAGCAGGATTTGTAGGCACCAAAGTCACACATAGAGCAACTATTTTGGGAAATACAGAGTTTGATGGTGTCTCTGGAGCAACCTTGTGCCTCATGTTGTTTTCCATTTTCAGAAATGTCGCCTCACACCCAAACAGATGCCCTTCTTAACATCAGTTTGACAGCAAATAAAAACGACTGTCTGGTCAGTGTCTCTACTAAATCCAAACTTTACGCTGTAGGCTACTGGGAAAGTTACTTGAAGTAGTCAATTGCCAATAACTTTTTCTAGATTACTTAATGACCATACTTAATCTGTCAGTACATTTCACATTTTACGTATTTTAGGCGCTCTGGCCACAATATCAAGTTACTTTTTTGTTATTTTTATTATTATTATTATTATTATTTGATTGCAAGTACTGCCAACCTTAGTCTGTTAATACAGCAATTATACAGGCATAAAATAAAATAAAATAAAATAAAATAAAATAATTATTTCAAGGTTCTCTGACATTAAATGTAGTTTCATTATACCATCATTCTGGCTGAATATGTAAAATATAAAGAGTATCCAACTCACCACATTACACTGTAAAAATAAAAAAAAGTGTATTTCTTTATGCTTTAAGCTTTATTTCTGTCTTTATGTGGTCACTGCACAATTCTCATCACTTAAAAACTTAAAATGTAATACAATGTGTTACTTTGCTGTTTCTTTAAACTTAACAGTCAATCTTACTATTCCTTTTTTTATTTATTTTATTGTCAGAGTTTATGAAACCAGGGAGACAACATTGATATGACATTCACTAAAATACAATCAATAAACTATGATTTGATCGTGTTGTTCTTAAAGGGTTAGTTCGCCCAAAAATGAAATTATGTCATTAATAACTCACCCATATGCTGTTCCAAACATGTAAGGCCTCCTTTTATCTTCGGAACACAGTTTGAGATATTTTAGATTCAGTCTGAGAGCTCTCAGTCCCTCCATTGAAGCTGTGTGTACGGTATACTGTTCATGTCCAGAAAGGTAAGAAAAACATCATCAAAGTAGTCCATGTGACATCAGAGGGTCCGTTCGAATTTTCTGAAGCATCGAAAATACATTTTGGTCCAAAAATAGCAAAAACGACGACTTTATTCAGCATTGTCTTCTCTTCCGTGTCTGTGTGAGAGAGAGTTCAAATCAAAGCAGCTGGATTTCCGGTTCGCGAATTAATCATTCGGTTCACCAAATCGAACTGAATCATTTTAAACGGTTGGCATCTCTAATACGCATTAATTCACAAATGACTTAAGCTGTTAACTTTTTTAATGTGGCTGACACTCCCTCTGAGTTCAAACAAACCAATATCCAAGAGTAATTAATGTACTCAAACAGTACACTGACTGAACTGCTGTGATGAACACCGAGCCGAGCCAGATAACGAACAATAGACTCGTTCACGATTGAAGAACCGGTTGCATCGCTGTTCGGATCACCAGTAGTTCTTTCGGACAGTTCGATTCAATAAACCGGTTGAAGAAAACGTTTCACCTGTTCTTTTGCGCTCGACGTAATGGCGTCATTGGCGATGATTGCCCTTGATTCAAGCCTTCGGTTTACCCGCACCCATAACACTAGCACAGAATCAGTTCAGAATCAATCACCAAAAGAATCAGTTCAGTTCAGACACTCTGTGTGTCGGTCTGCTTCACGCTGAATCACACATGCGCAGTATCATCGGCTCCTCGGTTCACGAATCGGACGCGTCTGACAGAAACGGTTCTTCACTCCTGAACGAGTCAGTCTATTGTTCGTTATCTGGCTCGGCTCGGTGATCATCACATCAGTTCAGTCAGTGTACTGTTTGAGTGCAAGAATTACTCCGGGATATTGGTTTGTTTGAACTCAGAGGGAGTGTCAGCCACATTAAAAAAGTTAACATCTTAAGTCATTTGTGGATTAATGTGTATTAGAGATCTGAAACCGTTTAAAATGATTCAGTTCGAATTGGTGAACTGAATGATTCGTTCGCGAACCGGAAATCCAGCTGCTTTGATTTGAACTCTCTCTCACACAGGCACGGAAGAGAAGACAATGCTGAATAAAGTCGTTGTTTTTGCTATTTTTGGACCAAAATGTATTTTCGATGCTTCAAAAAATTCCAACGGACCCTCTGATGTCACATGGACTACTTTGATGATGTTTTTCTTACCTTTCTGGACATGGACAGTATACCGTACACACAGCTTCAATGGAGGGACTGAGAGCTCTCAGACTGAATCTAAAATATCTTAAACTGTGTTCAGAAGATAAAAGGAGGTCTTACATGTTTTGAATAGCATAGGGGTGAGTTATTAATGACATAATTTTCATTTTTGGGCGAACTAACCCTTTAATGTTCTTATGAGGATTGCAACATTGAAATATTTAAGCTCTGTAATATTAGAGACACTCCTAGCATCAAAATCCAATATTCTTCTGCAGACTACAGAAAATTCTATACCAGCAACTGCATTAAGACAAGAGTTGATGAAAGTTAAGCCCTGAGATGTCTTAATTATTGTTTTTTAGTGATGTCTCTTAACATCTCATAGTGCTCTTATTATAGGCACACTCTTTATGCCAATGTGGGTTAATCGTCTTTCAGGAAGGGCTCCATGGAGATCTAAACACAGAAAGAAATATTGTGTGGAAATTATTTATATTGATTCCTTAATGTTCTACTGTAGTGTATGCATGTACAGTTTGGATATTGCTCTTGTACATGCCTTTTAGAAATATTAATTTATTGAATCTGTGACGTGTGCTTCCAGGCCCAAAAGTGCCAATAGTTAAAGCCACACTCAAATATGCTGATGACAACACAGTAATCGGGTGTTAAAAGAAGAAAAATGTATAAAGGTGTATATTCATTCATATAAATTCACTAAATATTTAATTTCATATTCCAGATCACCCAGAGCCAGAACCCAGATTTTTACCTATTTCTCAGTTACAAACATCATAAATAATATATCATTCAGATAAGAAGAACTAACCTCACACACAATCCCACCACAGTGAATGAAAAATCCTATATAGAGCAAGGGTGAAAAGATGAAGGTATAATATAACTGAATAGTTTAAACCATGATCCGTTTTAAGAATTGTTTGATAAATATAAATTATTTTAAATAGATCTGATGTCAGATCTGGACAGTTTCAGTGGAAAAATAGAATTCCAGAACTTTGGGAAATTTTAGATGAAACAGATTTGTGAGTTACTTCATCAGGAAATGTTCTATTGATGCAGCTAGACTATTTCTGAGGAAATTAAACAATATACCGGTACATCCTTAAAGGGACAGTTCACCAAAAAAAAAGAAAAGAAAATTTTATTGCACCCCGTTATGTCCACCCAAACCTGGAAGTTTATTCTTCTGCAAGTTGTTTTGTAACACTTTTATGATCAATACAATGAAAGTTAATGGAGCATAAAACCACTCTGGACCACACTGAATTTCATTGCAAGGACAAAAAAATATTTTTTTTTTTTTTTGTCAAGTGTCTTGTATGTGAAAGAAAGTCATACAGGGTTAGAATTAAACTATAGCTATAAAGTAATTTCTCTTTTACACAATTTACGACCATAAATTATGTTTTTACACCCCTGTGGCCAAGATGTTGACTGCACTGAATATGGTCTAAAGCACACAAGATAAGAAGACTATTAAGACAACGTACAGTACACAATTTCTCTGCACATTAATTTTGTCCTCAGCGATGTTGTGAGCCACTCAAACACCACAGCATCTACACTGATCAAACCAGCTGATTCTAATGAGGGTTTCTGCAGACGCCCTGGAAACAGCTCAAGCAGGAGGATACACAACGGCCAGAGATTGAGGACAATAAAGATCTATTGGACTTACCTTTGGGTGTCTATATGTGGCCTCTGCATGGCTGATTTAAGGACAAGGGCATCGGACCGCACGGTCTTCTGAGGCGACGTCTTGGGGCTGGTATCAGACTCACCACTATCATCGTCTCCCATGGCTTTGACGTAACTACTGCTACGCATCCGGCGACAAGGGATCTCCTCGTCCTTCTCAATCCCTGGATAACCCCCCCACTCATCCTGAGGCACCTGCAGGGATACAAACACACAGGATCAAAGCCTGTCCTCACAAGCGGAGTGAGAGAATACTGCACCTTTCATCACACATCATGTCAAGCTGTTCGTTAAACCTGCCAAATGCAGCTTAACTTTCCGCCAATATATCCATCACCATTAGCCAGGAATTCCAGGAAGTCCCTGTGGCTTTATTATTAGCAAGTATAAAAATGTAAATAAACATATAAACAGATTTTTTATTGAACTTATTGTTTTTAACTTCTTTCAATATTGTATTGAACTTCTTAATTAATTTTTTAAAAAGGAAATTAAATGTAACAATATTTTTCCCCCCAAAAACTAAGATGATACAGTTATAAATAAACAAGTAAACATGTTTTAAAAAATGTAACAATAAATCGATAAAAAAAAAGAAGCTATAGAAAGGTTGTCAAATGGATAAAAAAAAAGCAATTAAGCAATTTTAAAGCAATTAAATTTAAAATAAAAGTAATCTTTTTTTTGTTTAACTAAAATTAAACATATAATTTAAAAATCAAAACTGGCAAAACTTTACTCATGTATAATGGATTATAAAGGTATTTATAATGTATGTTTTAATGCATTATAGAGTATCTTTTCATCAATGAAAGTTCACAAAATATTAAATGCATTATAATATTTGCAAACTTCATTATTATTAATTTACTTCACCCATTTTCCTCTAGATTTGTTTGCTTGTCATGTTATAAAGCATCATGCTAAAAGCATAGCAATGAATATATAAATTATAATTATTATTGTAATACATATATAAGTAAAACATATAAGTATTATTCATGTGGTTACAATTGTTCACGAGATCATACAATCCTTAATAAGTTACATTAATACACTTTTTCATATCACAATATTTAAAGGATTCAAATAAAGTGTTACCAAGAAACACTAAATTAAAATAAAAATTGAACTACTTTTCAAATTAAACACACATAGATAGATAGACAGACAGACAGACAGACAGACAGACAGACAGACAGACACAGACACAGATAGACAGACATAGACAGACAGACACAGACAGACAGACACACACACAGACAGAGACAGACACAGACAGACAGAGACACACACACACACACACACACACACACAGACAGACAGACAGACAGACACAGACACGGACAGACAGAGACACACACACAGACAAACAGACAGACAGACAGACAGACACAGACAGAGACACACACACACACACACACAGACAGACACACACAGACAGAGACAGACAGACAAACACACACACACACACACACACACAGACAGACACACACAGACACACAGGCACACAGACAGACACACACAGACAGACAGACAGACAGATAGATAAATAGATTGATCGATAGATAGATGAACAGCTGAGTCAGAGATCCACAGAAAACCTGGATTCCATTCAAGCTTTTCTTTCAGTCTCTTGATAGTAATTATGTAGACTCATTTACTTATTTCTTTAACTAACATGTCAATACATCACAACCTACATATTTAAAAAGAAATGATATGTTTGTCAGGTCAGTAAATGGACCGGGATTTAGCATGGGTGTATTCTGCAGGCTCAAAGAGAATATAAAGTGATATAAATGACTAGCGGAAGCTACTCTCAGATACTCTGAAGCTCTATTAGAGCGGTAATCGTTTCTCAGGGCGATGTCAGTAAGAGAACATTTGCTTGTGATGAATCTCGGCTTTCAGAAGCCAATTATTTTATACAGGGATGCTGGAGTTGCTATGTAATTGTATTAATTTTAGCAGTAGCACATACACACTGCGGAAGGCTGTCACTCGCTGTCTAAGTGCTGAATCCATTTCTGTTTACACAAAGTGGTTCTTTGTGAGTAACTCATTAAACCATGGAATTCAAAAGCAACAGCGTTTTACAAGATATGGCTAAAAATATCTAACACTAAACACGTTTAATTGTTGGCATTCATGTTTGTCATTTACAGTCATGGGATGCTGAAGCTAGAGTTGTCAATGTTTGACTCAATTATTTGATACAAAATCAATATATTCAAGTGTGAACTGAATGCAGCATTTTCAGATGTGCAATTAAACAAAACTGTATTTTAAATTGATATTAGCTTATATTAACTTTAGAGTGCTTTCTTTTCTCATTAAGTACATCTTCGTATGTAATTTCATAATTAATTCTGTCTTTGAAATTTGGTTCAAATATTCTGCAGAATGCAGCTCATGGCTCTTTCTAAATGTCATATTCTGTCCGTAGACAGCTCCCTCGCAGAACACGGCTATAATAAAACCACTGTGCTCGAGCTTATTGGCAGAAAATCTGCAGTGAGAAAAAATGGGTCAGGCAACCTAAAGACCTCTTAACCTTAAAAATCTTCTCACATCTGAACACAGCATTTGTTAACACCTCCAGTTTTGTTTTCAAGGGATAACGGTAGAAATGTGTGTAGGATGTAGCCATAGCAACCACACATGAATAAGTATGAACACTGCATGAATATGCAACAGTGCAGCTAAGACTTCAAATGAGAAATATACATTGTTTATACTGGACAATTTATTAAGAAGGAAGCATTTCCGAGAGCTCCATAAAATGTCATTCAACAAACTATTTATGCAAACATGTATCCAAGTAAACACCTCGCAGTTAAGACATCAGACACAACAGTATGCATTCTACTATTGTTTGTATTTCTGAGCAACATGATGTAGATTAAAATAAACTGCAAACAAGATGACACAATGAGTATAATTAAACATGCATCTCAAATAAATGAAAAACAGCTCATATGTATTACAAAACAGGCTTCTGATTGGTCAGGAGAGGTTTCCAGCCATGCTAAAACATGCAATAACCCATGCATAGGGTTGACCACCCAGCTCCCGGACACATTTGCATGTTTATGGTTCTCTGATGTTGTAGAAAATGGTAATAAAATACAAGAAGAACTCGAAGTTAAACTGTGTCACAACAAATTATTCTTGACAATGTCAGATATCTTTGAGAATGAATTAGGTTGAATAGATGTCAGCATTTAAGTACAAAATTAGATAATACCAATTTAGGTCAACCAATTACTAAGCAATGTTTTGTTCAGTCTGTAGTGTAAAAAGGCAGCATTAGCAATCAAATAAAAAAACAAACAAAAACAAAAAACACTTAAGCAAAACATGGTCAGGTCAAAGTGTCTGAATAATTTCCGGTCCTAAATTTTTACTGGTAGTTCACTGTATGTATAAAAAAAGTTTTTCTATCTTTACTTACATAAAATAACTATAGTGTCTTGCGCCCACTAGTAAAAGGATATAAACAATTTAGATTAATATAAAAAAAGATTTGAATGTATATATATATATATATATATATATATATATATATGTGTGTGTGTGTGTGTGTGTGTGTGTGTGTGTGTGTGTGTGTGTGTGTGTGTGTGTTGGACATATGCTTTAGTCTTAAGTTGCTGGGGTAAGTTGTTTTGCAATAGCCAAAAAGACATTGTTTGGGTCAAAAAAAAAATTCTTTTGAGTTTTCTTTTGTGCCAACAAACATTAGGATATTAAGTCAAGATCATGTTCCATGAAGATATTTTGTACATTTCCTATCATAAATATATCAAAACTTAATTTCTGATTAGTAATATGCATTCCTAGGAATTCATTTGTACAACGTTTTTCTCAGCATTTAGATTTTTTTGCACCCTCAGATTACAGATTTTCAAATAGTTGTATCTCGGTCAAATATTGTCCAATCCTAATAAACTTTTAAACTATACAATTTTTTTTTAAATTGACATTTAGGACTGTTTTTTTTGGTCCAGCGACCAGAGATGTATAAAGTACTAGAGACCCATACTTGAGTAAAAGTACAAGTGCTCTATCAAAAAAGTGACTTGAGTAGAAGTACTAAAGTATTCAACATTTTTTGTACTTAAGTATTGCAAGTAGTCTATTTTAAAATTTACTACTCAAGTACTGAAAGTAAAAGTACAAGTATTGTGTTATGTAGCTATTAAAGAAAGTAGTCAAAAGTTTGAACATATTGTTTTCACTATTTCAAATGATTAACCTAAAGGACAATCACAATTCCTTTGACTGTAACTTCTTGTAAACAAAAAACGGTTACTAGAGTTAGTTAGCCCAATTTGCAAAATTATGTCATTAATAACTTACCCTCATGTTGTTTCAAACCCATAAGACATCAGAGGGTCATTTAGAATTTTTTGAAGCATCGAAAATAGATTTTGGTCCAAAAATAGCAAAAACTAGACTTTATTCAGCATTGTCTTCTCTTCCGTCTCTGTTGTAAGACAGTTAAAAACAAAGCAGTTTGTGATATCCGGTTCGCGAACGAATCATTCGATGTAACCGGATCTTTTTGAAACAGTTCACCAAATCGAACTGAATCGTTTTAAACGGTTCGCGTCTCCAATACGCATTAATCCACAGATGAATTAAACTGTTAACTTGTTTAATGTGTCTGACACTCCCTCTGAGTTAAAACAAACCAATATCCCGGAGTAATTCATTGACTCAAACAGTACACTGACTGAACTTATCTGGCTCGGCTCGGTGTTCATCTTCAGTTCTCTCTTCACAGCAGTTCAGTCAGTGTACTGTTTGAGTCAATGAATTACTCCGGGAAAGAAGAACCGTTTCTGTCAGACGCGTCCAATTCGTGAAACAAGGAGCTGATGATACTGCGCATGTGTGATTTAGCGTGAAGCAAACCGACACACAGAGCGTCTGAAACGAACTGATACTTTTGGTGATTGATTCTGAACTAATTCCGTGTTAATGTTATGAGCCCATGTGCAGTCAACGCCAATGACGCCATTGTGTCGAGCGCAAAAGAATCGGTGAACTGTTTTCTTCAACTGGTTTATTGAATCGAACTGTCAGAAAGAACTAACGTTACTGGTCATCCGAGAACCGATGCAACCGGTTCTTGACTCGTGAACGAGTCATTATCTGGCTCGGCTCGGTGTTCATTTCTCTCTTCACAGCAGTTCAGTCAGCATGCGCAGTCTTCTTAATCGCTTGTTTCGCTCAATGATGTGCCAGCTTCATCAAACCTGCCATCTACAGTTCTGGCAGTGGTTTGTAATGGAATGATTCGTAACATTTTTATAATTGTAACGAGTAACGATGCAGCACATAAAAAAAAATATTGGAGTAAAAGTATTAAACTCAGCAAAAATATGTACTGAAGTAAAAGTGGAAGTAGGAGAAAAAAATAATACTCTAGTAAAGTACAGATACCGCATTTTAGTACTTAAGTACAGTAGTGAAGTAGTTCTACTTCGTTACTATACATCTCTGCCAGCGACACATATTAAAATTAAAATAAAATGTATGCATTTAGCAGACACTTTTATCCAAAGCGACTTACAGTGTGTCAGGCTATCAATTTTAACCTATCATGTGTTCCCCGGGAATCAAACCCCCAACCTTGCGCTTGCTTGCTTGCTAACGCAATGCTCTACCACTTGAGCTACAGGAACACATAATACATAACATATGGAGTTACATTACTAAGATTTATGTCATTCTGATTCTTAACCTGTGATACCTTCATTCATCTTCTTAACACAAATTAAGATATTTTTGATGAAATCCAAGTGCTCTTTGACCCTACAGAGACAGCAATGTTATTACCATATTCAAGGCACAGACAGGTTCATGTCCTTAATTTTATGAAACTACAAGAATACTTTTTTGAGCGCAAAGGCAACAAAAATAAAGACTTTATTCAACGATTTAATTTTTCCTGGTCAGTCTCTGCCAGAATCAGGTTCCTGTTGACCCTCCAGAGTCGAGTCAGGTTCTCGTTGACCCTCCAGAGTCGAGTCAGGTTCTCGTTGACCCTCCAGAGTCGAGTCAGGTGCTCAGTGACCCTCCAGAGTCAGGGCTAGTCACTGTTGACCTTCTGGAGTCAGGGCTAGTTACCGTTGACCTTCCGGAGTCAGGGCTAGTCACCGTTGACCTTCCGGAGTCAGGGCTAGTCACCGTTGACCTTCCGGAGTCAGGGCTAGTCACCGTTGACCTTCCGGAGTCAGGGCTAATCACTGTTGACCTTCCAGAGTCAGGGCTAGTTACCGTTGACCTTCCGTAGTTAGGACTAGTTACCGTTGACTTTCCAGAGTCAGGGCTAGTCACCGTTGACACTCCGGAGCCAAGTCAAGTCACCGGTGAAATTCAGGGACAAGGGCAAGTCACCAATGATCTTCATGGGCCAGGTCAAGTCACCGACTATCTTCATGGGCAAAGGCAACTCACCATTGATCTTCATGAACAAATGCAAGTCACCATTGATCTTCATGAACAAATGCAAGTCACCATTGATCTTCATGAACAAATGCAAGTCACCAATGATCTTCATGAGCAGAGTCAAATCAGCATCGATCTTCTGGAATCCAGTCTAAACACCATGGGATTACCAGAGTCTCTCCATGTCTGTGTGGAGCTAACAGAGCCTCTCCACGCCTCGGCTGAACTACCAGAGTCTCTTCACGCCTCGGCTGAACTACCAGAGCCTCTCCACGCCTCTGCGGAACTTCCAGAGCCTCATTACATCTCAGCCGAACTCTCTGAGCGCTCGACTAATCCTGTCGTGGCCACGGAGGCTACTCTTAACTTGTTCATGTTCTCTGTTTCAGACTTGCCTAACCAGACTTGCTCTCCTATTAATTCGATCCCACCGTGGTGGTCTTCTGCGCCGCCCTGGTGGGCTTCTGTCTCGACCGCATGGATGTGGTGGTCTTCTGCGCTGCCCTGGTTGGCTTCACATTATGCCCTTTCTGGACTTGTGTTTTGTTGTTGTTTTGTTGTTTCTCTTCTGTCTGTTTCCATCTATGGACCTGGCCCTTGTCTCTGGTAAAGGGTAAAGCCTCCTGGGCTCCTCTTGTCTCTGTTTCCCCATTTTCCCTGGCCCTCCGTCCCTCCCCCTGGTCCTCCACCGCTCCACCTCCCTCCTGGTCTCTTTGTTCTTTGGTCTCTTCTTGGGTTCGGGTGGAGCATCTGGTAGCTGCTCCATGGAGGAGGGGGTAATGTCACGCTGTCTGGTCACTGTTTCCCTGGGTGTCCACTAGAGGGCTCACTTCCCCTTAGGCACCTCACCGTTGGCACTACAATTCCCACTAGCCTTGTCTCTTCATCACAGTAATTGCACTCCTGCTAATTACACCAGGTGTATTTTCCTGTTGTCTGGATGGAGTATTTTCCTTCCGTTTGCATCCGTTACCCAATCTTCTCGTCTTCATTGGGTCTCCGCATCGTCACTGGTCCTATAGAATAATTTACAGTAAAATTTTGTCTACTGTATTTCTGCGAGAAATTACTTTTAAAAGAAAAAGTAAGCAAAGAGCATTTCATCAGACTGGATAATGGCGGATAGATACAGCTACATCCTTTAAAGCGCATTTTAATTTCCATAAAAAAAAAGTATATGAAAAAGTAAATAGAATTTTCCATAATGGATGGAATAAACAATTCATCAATTTGGACAAATTAAAGATAGTATGACTGTTCCAACACAGCGCTACAGAATTAACATGTGAACAATATGAGGGAAAATAAAAAACTTTTATGTCCAATTTTACAACTACAGCCCTAGAGGCCCAAATGCAGGCCTAAATCAACTGTAAACAGAAAAATTAAATGTACTTAAATAATATTATAGGCTTCATATTTCTGCTCTCAAATTGAAAATTGGGCCAATTCACTTTTATTATGAGTGTTCTTAAAAACAAGAGCTCTATCAAAGGTTTGAACAGATATGTAAATATAGAAACAATTTTTGTGGTAATCAACATAATGCCACAAATGCGGTCGACTGAACCCAGAATGTTCCTCTAAACAGAGTCAGACTGATTCAACTGGCAGTTCAATGTTCTCTGTGTCCTGACTGGATTCTGAAGCACATCACTGTGATAAAATCAAAGACAATGTCTAGACAGCGTCATGAGAAAAGCACCAATTCATCTCTTCAGCAGAGCGTGACAGGCAACAGTTCCTTGTTCTACCTCAAATTGTTTTAGAATATCTCTTTTCAGAAGTCTATGCTTCATTTCACTCTCAATAGTGTCATATCATACTTTTTATACTACTCTGTATTTTTTTAGATCAATTTATAATATTAGTTTTTTTGTTTTTTTTTTTCATTATAACTTCCCGCCCTGTCCTACTGGTCACTTTTTTGGACAACGATGTTTTGATGCATTTATCTGTGTGATGTCTGTGTGTGAAGCTCACAGTCATTTTTGCAGTTTAGTTCCAATAACCTAGGGAGGAAGTTCTGGGAATTACAGTATATTATCATAATACATCAAGCTTTTTCATTTAAAAAAAAATGAACGAAAATTGGATTCCTCATGAAATGAGACTTTTAAGCTCTTAAAAAGTCAGCATAAAATATTACACTTTTAACACTGAACTAAAAAAGAAAGGGAATGTATTGAATTAGTCATAAGCCACAGGGTTGCCATGCCTTGTGAAAAATAAGTACAGTTTAACATATGTTTAAAAAGAGTACTTTTTAGGGAAATAATACTTTTAAAATTATATACTTAATAAGTATGAACTGAATGTTTTTGAACACTTAATTGCATGTCATTTACAATTAAATAACAATGTATAGTTAAAATGTATATTAAATGTCAACGAGTGATTTTCTGACCTACTTAAGAAGGACTTCAGGACATCTTTATATGTAATTGCATATGTTATTGTTACTTCTGCTGTCTTTTATGGTGAATTAAAATATATTTTGATGTAATTTATATTGAAACTTGTATGTCATGAATTTAAATTTTCTTGTGATTACACATTTGTAATTGCAATTTGGTAAAATAATATATATATTTCAGTGCTGTAGTTTTAGGTTAGTAAACCATTCAAGATAAGTGATATTATTACAAAGTGCAATTTTAAAAGAATACTTAAGTCAATAAATACATAAATAAAGCATGGATAGTTCACAAAAAAAAGTTTAAGTTGTTCTAAAGAGTTTCTTTGAGTTATGAGTGTCTTTTTCTTTTTTTCTCTCTCTTTTTTAGCACAATAGAGTTAATTTTTGGGTGAACTATCCCTTTAAGTGGCCTTTTATTTCATTAATATAATATCAACTGCAAGTACATCTTTTATATACATTTTAAGACTGAAGCACACTATGTGCTCTTGTTTAATTTCGTTATTTCAAGTTTGTCATAATTTTCTCTACAGAAACCACTTTGATGAGTCAATCAGCAGAATCTCCCATTTCAAAAGCATAAAAGCTATTTGCTATTCCTCAGCATTTCTCTGTATATCACACAAATCAACCTTAAATCTACGGTAAAACAGGAATATCTATAAATGGACATTCATATCATAAATTTTCCTATCTTCTTCCAGAGAGTGTTAGTCGGGTTTCAGTACATTATTCTAACACAAGGAGGCACTACAGACAACACACCCATAAAGTGTAAATATCATTTATTATTCACGGACAGTGAGGAAGTGCAGCTGGAGATATAACTCCACTCAAGAGCAGGATTAGAGGAATCTTAATGAGATGAACCCATCAGATGTTGAAACGATGACTGCAGAACACTTTTAGACATTTCCAAAATGTGAGATTGCATGCTATCATCGCGAGTTCAGTCCTTTTGTTTACTCTATATGCTGGGAGATAGAAATGTCTCCAGGGGTTAGAGTTGATAAAGGAGTTAAGATCTTCAAATACTGCAAAATAAAGTTTCAAATGAATGAGTCACATCACAGAGCTGTACCGACAATGTGAAAGCTAGCTGATTAATCAGGGGGCTGTTTAGCCAAAGACATCTTAACTCCTCTTTGGCGTTACCAAAATCAGACTCAATTTTGGTAGTTAATAACATGGCTGTGCTGCTCCACCGGCAAACCAGCATGAAAATTCATGCCAAACTGGTCTTTTCAGTACAGCTGAGAGGAAGGCCTTGATAATCTTGAGCTTCAAAACAGATCTGAATAATGTGCAAACTGTGCTCAGATTTGCCAAGATAACAAAATATGCAAAACAATTAAATCAATCAGTATGCTTCCAAGATCAAACCACACTCAAATATATTTAGGCCTGATTTTAAGATGCATGAATTTAAATCGCCTTCCCATCCACACTCTAAAGAAAGAATCAGACCTTTTACCAACTTAAATAAATCACGATATATTAATAAAAGTTATTTTATAGTGTAACAAAGTTCTAGTAACTTAATGAAACCGTCTTGATAACTTTGAAAACTGGGCAGTGGATTTCTAGTTTCAGGATTGATTTATTAGTTTATCTGATTATGTGATTTATATTTGTCAGTCATATATAAATGAAACAGGTAAGAATTTTGTGATACTGATTAACTAGATGTGTTTTGAAAACACAATATCCATGCTTACATTAAGTATGGTACAGGCATTTATTTCATAGCTTATACATTTACTTGCACTTGTCCAGAATTGTCTATTCACATACATCCTACAAGGCTAGACAATGGGAAGAGGGATTTTAGAAGAAACATGTCTGAGACAGCTCGCCTGGACATTTCTTACTCATCAGCTTAATTTAAATTCCCACGAAGCCTAACCTTTCCAGGTTTTCATATCAAACTGTTACAAACCATGCATGTAAGACACATCTATCTTGTATCACACTGGAACACAGCGGACTTATAATGAAATCAAATTTGAAGTTCACGGTTATTCCTGAATGGTTAATTAGTCAGTGTATCCAGTTTCGTGTCACTTACAGCTCAGCCAGGCTGTCATTTCTCTTGAGCACTGACAGTCTCTAATAAGGTCAGCAAGAAGACAGGCTTCATTTTTTTCCTATGCAAACATGACAATGCTGTATGTGCTGATGATCTGTACAAAGTATAGCTCCTCAGAACAAGGAGACCACTTCTACTTATGCCATAATTAACCTTCAAGAAGGAAGATGTCAGTTAGATGCCAGGAACATATTAGTTGAATAATTGTGTAGCAGTCAGCATGACTTGTGCTTCATGCCATAATTCAGAATGAGAATCAGAGGCAGTATACACCAACGCACAATGTGTGAAATAACATATACCACAATGCAATGCACTCAAACTCTCCTTAAATTCCAGAATGAAAATAAATGAAATCAGTGGTGTACTAATATGGATATTTTTGACTGTTAAGGCATTCTGGCATTCTTTGCACTGTCAAAGATAAAGCTCTTGCACTGTCAAAATAAAAGTCCTCTTCGGGCAATTACCGACAAAACAGAAAAACTTATAAGCCAATGCAATTAATTATTTCCTCTGGCATTGTTGAACAAAAGAAAAACTTATGAAATGTATGTCATAGCATTTATTTGATGAAAAATACTTCAAACACCTTGCCATCTATCAAATAAAAGTTCACTACACTACATCACAGATCCTGTTTGTATTGATCCCTCCTTCTTAGGCATCAATGGTTCCCACAGGGCCTTAAACAATAACACTAGATAATCAGTTACTGGATTCAATTGCATTTTGCCCCACACACATCGTTTCAGTAAAAGAAAGTGGACGAAACAGACAGTTTCTCCTTAGAGACACTCAAAACCAGCAGTTTCTCATCTAAGGGGCCAGTATAAATTAAACATTCATGTGTTTCTTATTCAAAGACTGCTTTTATTATAAGAACATTCCCCATAAAATAAGTAACCTGGGTTAAAGTGCTTCAACATCAGAAATCTCCAGTTCATGAATCACCCCTTGGGTTTAAACAGTCTGCATGTCAATGGTCTTGAACTGGTCTGACCATTGGTAACAAACCACAGTACTCAATAGAGTTACTTTCAAATAACATGTGTCATTAAACAAAATATGTTGTTATTCAGGCTATTTGCCATAAACTTACTAAATTTAACTAACTTCCCTGGATTCTCATCGAAACTGTTGCTCTACCAGGACAGTGGTTTCCCTAATAAAGAAAAATGACTACAAAAGAAGACACTAATAAAATAAGATTATACACTAAAAACCACTTATACCCTTTGCAACAATGTTAATATGCAATAAAAATACATGTAATTACACTTCAGTAGCATTTAGTTACTTGCATTAGCATGCATTGGGTTTATGGGTAACTGCACCTTGGTCCAGAATCCAGTATTTGGGGGAAGATTTATTCAGAATTAAAATCAAGACCTTGGCATCAATTGCACCATGCTCTACTGTTTGAGCTACAGGAAGGATATCACAAAACAATTTTCATTACATATTAATAAAATGAACATTCTGTCATCTTGAAAACTATTCAATGTCTAAGGCAATGGTTTGTTAATATCTACCCCAAAATCAAACAGATATATGTATGTTGAACACCTGCAATAGAATTACTAATTTCCTCCATGAAGACACTGTCATATAAAAGGAAACCATTAAATCGACTGTTCATCTTTCCCATCATATAACTACTGGTTTATTTCTGAAAGGCATTTGGGGCACCATCATATCATATTCTCAAGGATGGAAGTGGATATGTTAAAGAAAGCCATGACTGACCTGTAGGTAGTGTGAGGCCCGGAATGATGGTTTAAGGTCCTGATGCATCATGGGCTTCTCTAGGTTTAGGGAGGACTTTCGGTAGGCCTCTTTGGCCTGGCTTACGGTGAGCGTTGACCAGGAACTCCTCTTCATAAACTTCCCCTCAGGTGCCATGGACAAGCCCTCGCAGGCCGAACACTTGACGTCATTGTTGCTTTTGGAGGTTTTGAGAGAGTGGTCTCCAAAGTGAGTGTGCATGGATTCTGGGAAACTGTGGCCGACATGCTCATAATGGTGGCGGCTCAAGGCGCTGGCCGTGCGGTAGGTGCTATCGCTGTCTAGGTTGTCATCCGAGCTCCACCAGCCCCCTGTCCCTGACCGGTGCCTGCGCTCTTTGCTTTTACTGCGCTTGCTGCCATGCTTGGATGAGTGATGATTGCCGTGGTGGTGGTGATGGCTTCCCCCACCTCCACTGTCACCTTTGGTGCCATTCATCTTGGACGATCCCTCCAGTGAGTGGGACTTGGTGAAGAGCTTCTGGACGGAGTGCACCAGGTGTCGGATGCGACCGGGGCTCTCACTACGCTGCTCCCCACCAGTGGCGGGAGATGTGCGTTGGTACTGGAGTGTGTGGAAGCCATCACGATGAAGTGGAAGCTGTTTTTCGAACTGGTCCAGCAGGTTTGCAGGGATGCGGTTGCTCTTGTTGCTGACGTGGTGAGAGGCAGATGTTGCAGCAGCGATGGCGGCGGATGTGGCTGAGGTGGTGATGGCTGCACAGTCTTCCCGGGCAGCTGTGTCGTAGTACTGCGAACTGTAGTGCATTCTGGGAAAGGTGCTGCTTGAGATGTGGTCGGCGGGGGCAGTGGAAGTTAGCGCCACGGGTGACATGATCATGCAGTCGGAGTGAATGGAGCTGCGGGGGGAAAGACGGTGATGGTAGTCCATGGCGCAGGTCTCCGTGGGGCTGAGCAGGTAGGAGTGACGCAGATCAGACACGTGCATGCCATGCAGGTCATGGAGATGCTCGCACTCTGCCAGTCCACACGGGGGCAGTGTGGGAATCTGGTGCGGTGCGCGACCACCTGATAAGCCCTTCATGTTCCTGGGTGGAGTGAGGCTACTATCCTCATTGAAATCTTGGGATGGTGACCAGGGGGAACACTGCTGGTCTGAAATAAAGAGAAGGACATTAAAGGTGAGCAGTTTTACTAGATTAGTCTCAACATTAATTATATCATGACAACTCTCAAAAGATTTCAGCATGGTAATGGATATGACAATGTTTATCTGTTTGGTCTTGGCAGAATAGATCTGCTATGCTTCTGTTGGTTATTGCTGTTGTTGTAACGCAAGTACAGGAACTTGCTACTTGTTAATGGAAAATTAATAGTACACCGAAGTTTCCCCATAACTGTATCGTAAAAAGGTTCATTACTCCAAGCTTTTGAAGACAAAACGGTGGAAAAAAGCTGCAATTGCGTCCCAGACGACCCAGTCATTTTTGGACTGTTTCAGATAACAAACTAGTTTGTGCTATGAAAACCTGTATAAAGCAAAGGGAAGTATGAAGTATATATACATAAATCTTCATGTCAGTCATTGTATTACACAATATGAATAAATAAAAAAATAAATGAAAGCAAGGCTGTAGGCATATGATAAAATAATCGAAGATCATCATAGAATGGTCAGTTAAAATGTCTGTGAACCAGGAATTAATTCAAAATGAGCATGCACAAAACTACACACGCAAATATTTATTCAAATTATGATTTAGCCTATTCCTTTTGAAAAGACGTGAGTGATATTTGAAACTGAGTGAGTGGTTCGCGTTATTTAAATCAGAATTCAAAGCAGTCACATGGTTGTGTGCAAAAACGAAGCTCCGGACGTCAAAGATACAAGCTTCGAAGCCACTATGTTGAACATCGCTTTGCTACTTGCTACTGCCAGTGTATACTGGACTGTGAGTATTTAAGACATACAGTACTGCTGCTGCAAAAGTAGCATATATAATAACCTGTTGCAGATCTATACAGGCGGAGCTGAGGAAGGTAAAGGATTACAGAGGAACTTCTAACCAGTCATTAAAATGTAAATCAGTAAGCTTACTGGCTGCGAATGCAACATGAACCAATCAGCTTGTGCCAAGCAGTGAATATCATCAGCCTGCATCATCTAGCGTTTCATGACAGGACTTTTTCATGACAGCATTTATCTTGCACAAAAAAAGTGCATTTCATTTCATTACTTTACACAAGGTGATTAAAATAAGAATTTGTCAACATTTCCTTACACTCAAGTCATTCCAAACATGTAAAGTTTGCATTTTGATATTGGAAAGAAAATAACTTTCGCTTCAGCGGATGCGAACAATGTGATTTGAACCTTTCATAAACTCTAGTTGCTAGACGAATTCAAGCTTCTGTTACTAATTCAAAAACTTAAAAAAAAAAAGGATTATGAAAAGCTGTTTATGTAAGAAGGACATAGATTTTCATTGAATCAGTTGAATGCAGTAGCTAGATTTAAATACATGTTAACATGACATCAGGAAAAAGAGTTACGTCCGGATTACATTCATACTGTACTACACTCATTTCTAATATATACTGTAGAACAGGGATGTTCAAACCTTTTTCTGGTTTGTTCAGCTGGTTTCACACCACAAATGTGAGGAGTGTCAAATGAGCATCAAGCAGGAGCATTGCATTACAGGCAGTGAAGGAATGTTTCAATGCCGAGTCTATTTTTGCTGCACCGTTCATGCTCAACTCAAATACGAAAGCACACTTTTGATGAACAAAACAAATATGATTTGAAAAGAAAAATCAATTATGTTTAGAACATTTACCCTTTTTAACTTGTTTTTAATGATTCAGTTTGGCTGAAAGTGTATGTGAATGGTGTATTATAAAAAAAAAAAAAAAACTTATAAACCACACATTCTATAACGAAGTATGAATGAACTACATGATCGGAGCTGTTTTCTTGGTTGTTTACCATTTTCATGCAAATCCACATGTTAAGGTGAATCCCCCTTTTAACAAACTTTCATGACTATCAAGTTTATAAATGACCAGTTTCTAAAAACAAGTGCTTAGGTGTCTTTGTAAAGGAATATGCAGCTTTGAAGCCGCTGCTGAGATGCTGTAAAAACACTTCCAGAGTGAATACTCTTGCGTGTCTGCAGCTGCAGTGACATTGTAGTTATGTAGTTATGCTACAATGTAGTTATGTAGTTATCAAGTTGACACAAAGCACATGCAAAGCTCAAGCTTGCGGTGAGAAACAGGCCTTGAGTAGAGTTTTGCTGCAATCCTAATAAAACACACCTGAATCTGCTAATCAAGGTCTTCAGAATTACTATGAACTCCAAGCAAGTGTGCTAGAAATGGTTGGAGTTCAAATTTGCAGGATGTTGGCCATCCAGAATCAGGATTGGACACCCCTGATAAAGAACATATTTTATTACTTGTTCAAAGAAGTACCTACTCTGCATTCGGACATAGACAGTCACTTGTTTGGTTTCTAATCAGTTAAGTGAATCATTCAATGACTCACTCAGTAAGACAATTTCTCAATGAATCAGAATTTTTGAAAGAATTATATGAATTAATGGTTCAATGATTCAGCCATATAAGTCACCTTTTTTTTTTTTTTTTTGCAAAATGGATGAATAAATAGTTCAATGACTCATTTAGCTCCAGACTGAGTTAGTGTTTTGAACGAATCACCATCACTGATGCACAAGCTGACAGTCTGTCTCCAGACATGCGTAGTGATAAAAAAGATCACCATTGTATATCAGCACTCCTGGTACACTGCTCAAACAATCAAAAGATCAGAACTGTTTAATGTTATTATTCTAAGTCTATGTATTAAGTCCATTAATTATTACATTTTTAATCATTTGACATTGAAATCAAACCTACCGTATTGTAGTTGGATCTACTTCATTGTTTTGTCATACTCAAAATGTGAAAGTGTACAAATATTTCCAAGTCCTCAAAGGTGAGAAAGTGAGTTTGTGTGGGTCTGGGATAAAAAGGTAATGTTTCCCTGTATTAAACTAGCAGCTAACAAGTGATTCAAGTTGTCACCCTAAGGCCTTTCTTAGTCTTAAGTGCATCTAAACACACCACAGAGAAGCAGAAAGAGAGTTGCTACTGCACACTACATGCATTTATCTCCCATGCTGAGGTACCCCACCACCTAAAATATCAGCCATACAACCAGCTGATCAGGGATGCATTTCCCAAAAGCATCGTTAGCCAACTATGGTCGCAAGTTCCGTCGTTTCCAACACAGTTCAGTGGTTCTGTGTTTCCCGAAAACCATAGTTCAAACGAACATTCGCAAACTTGCGTGGTTGGAACTACAGATATTGAGCCGTGCTTAGAAGCATAGTTTCTTGTTAGCAAGGGATATGGGCTTAAATGCAGTACAATCTATATATTCCATTTTATCTAAACATAAATGCAGTTTAATCTATGTATTTATGCACGTCCTTTAAAAGCGATATTTTTGAAGAGTGCACATGTACATTAAGTGAAAGTTGTGACTTTTGCCAAGTATGGTAACCCACACAGCAGTGAGAAGTGAACACACACCCGGAGCAGTGGGCAGCTATATATCAAGCACCCAGGGAGCAACTGGGGGTTCAGTGCCTTGCTCAAGGGCACTTCAGCCATGGGTATTGAGAGTGGAAGATACCGCTGTTCATTCACTCCCCCCCACCTACAACTCCTGCCAGCACCAAGACTCCAACTGGTGACCTTTGGATAACTAGTCCAAGTCTCCAACCATTAGGCCACAGCTGCCCCACCATAAATACCTAAGGAACCCCGGAATATGAAGTAAGAAGTAACCTGCGATGAATCAAACATTAAAAAAAACAAAATGACAGGGAACAAAATAATAGTAATTAGTCATCAGGTGCCATGCTCAGTATATCAGCATCTTAGAGATGTTATTCCTCCACCACATGCGTGTGACGTCATTAACAACGACCCTATGTTATAGAACTAATATGGTTCAAATGACGGAGACATCATGCAAGTTTCATAGCTTAAAACAACCTCCTCATTATAGAAAAAGCATTTATTTAATCAAGCTTGTTTTGGATGTAAGGTGCAATATGGCATCTCCCGGGCACAAACATTTGCATAAACACTTGACGAATCGACAAATAGTAATCATCATCTCACCATAGGCCCCACCCACTGGCGTTTAGCTTCTTAATGGCTTGACCCAGCTAACACAAGACTTGATTACGCTGAATAGAGTGTCGGGTCATGTCAAAAACAAATAGAAATTGCAATCAATGCTGTTATCTTGTCTACAGATGCACGTTCGCTTTCTGTCACAGTGCACATGCTTAAATCAGTCGTCAAGAGGACAAATGGATGAAAAAAAATGTTTGCTTTGAGGCATTTGGTTTAAAAAGCTAATCTTTTTACAAATATTGGAAGGATCTCACTGTAAGAAACAAGTGGATAGTTTTTTTTTTTTTAACAGTGTCATGGTGTTGAAAGATGAAGTGGTACTAGATCTGACTGCAGCTGCATCACAAACTGTAAGTACTGTAAATGATATCACAATGCTTTATCTGGAAATTACTTATTTTCATGTTGTCAAAGCACTCACCCTCAACAGCGAGGATGCACTGATACTGTTTAATATGCAATGACATAAGTCAGTGACTCTTTAAAAGACTAGGTACAACCCTTTTGGACCATGCGCCTAGTGCGCCAACCATTTTTTTCATCGTTAATCCAGCATTAGTGAATTTGCAAGTGCACTTGCGCCATGTGCTAAGAATGTTAAAATAGGGTCCTGTAAGTGCACATTCATTGCAAATTTCAAAGTCTCAAATATCTAGAAATGACAAAAGTATTTTATTTGCAATATGATTTAAGCAGTCTTACAAGTGTCTTAAAGGGGTCATATGACTTTGCTAAAAAGAACATTATTTGGTGTATTTGGTGTAATGCAATGTGTTTATGTGGTTTAAAGGTCCCGTTCTTCGTGATCCCATGTTTTAAACTTTAGTTAGTGTGTAATGTTGTCGTTAGAGTATAAATAATATCTGTAAAATTCTAAAGCTCAAAGTTCAATGCCAAGCGAGATATTTTATTTAACAGAATTCGCCTACATCGAACGACCAGTTTGGACTACATCCCTCTACTTCCTAATGACGTCACGTGCTTGTTAAGGTGATTAGCTGGCAAGCTCCAGCTAGGCTAGACAGATTGATTATCTGATCGTGCTCCTCCCAAACCTTGTTAATAAAACATAATTTGTTGCATCCAGTGGGGACATAATTACTGATTATAATGACTTATACTATCTTTTTACGTGTTGCATATCACGCTGCATAAACATAAAACCATGTCTGCATTTGTGATCTGAGAAATTACAAATAACAAGCTCTACTCTACACTGCTCAAAACTTGCGTTTTCATCATTGGTAAATTCTTTAAATATGTAAAACGTACTTACAAACTGTGAGTCACAAGCGCCAGACTTCCAAAGTTGGAATTGCCCCACTTTATAGAAACAACCGTTCTGCAAAGATTGTAGGCTACTGGTTCAGGAAACAGTCCTCGTCCTCCTTAAAATACGCTGCACACATCTGAATATTTGGGTTGAACTGTTCTGGAACAGTGCTGTAAATACAACTTTACCACTGATTTCTCATTGTGTCCTCTTTTGGAAGGCCAAAACAAAGTAGTTTCACTTGAACAATGAAACACACAGCATCTCCACGATATGGCGGCAGCAGCAACAACGAGAGTTAAAGTTACACATTCTTTCTATGCGTGAACATTTGGGCGGCATTATGCAAATCTTCCCACATCCTGACGTAGACATGTGGGGGCGTGTTAGAATGAGCCGTTTAAGGAGGGCATGGTTGACTTTTATAAAAAATATCCCTTTTTTATTTTGAGACTTTAGTCTTTGCTACTTTACAGACCTTCTTTATGCACAAAGAGCTTGTAAAACTCAGCAGAGAAAGTAACAATTTAAATCGCATCATACGACCCCTTTAACTAGGAAAGTTGTTTAGTAGGTTCCCAGTAGGTTTGGGAATGTGCATTTTCTTGTGTTGCCATCACCCAATAAGAACTGGGTGTATTTGTCCTGCAGATTTACAATGATTAGTCACATGTATCCATTCCTAAGTGCCCATGAGCAAAGATGCCTAATTACCAAACATGTACTTCCTGGACTAGATGCACCATCCAGGCCACTGATACTGAAATGAATGGGAATGCTTATAGTTATCTTATAAGAACTTCTTACTTCATACTAACGTGAAACCATATCCAAATATATCACAAAAAAAGGTAATAATATTAAACTGTCTTTCAGAAAGACTCTCTTGTTCTTACTAATGGGATCCTGCAGGAAACCTCTCTGTCTCTCTTTCTTTGCAATACACTATATTTTATAAGCCTTGATTGTGAGTTAAACTAATGTTGACAGAAAAAGGAATCTTCTTTCAATTCTTTCAAAAGAATTGTGGCCACACGAGAAAAAAGGGTTTGCATATTTATGATGTAACATTTGGAAAACCTTAATACTTTGTACCAACATAAAAATAAAATACTCTCATTTGTTACATAGTCTTATTGTTAAAGGGGTCATGAACTGCCCTTTTTATTATTTTGTACTATTCTCTGATGTCAACTTATAATGTAATCAGGATTTTTATGTAAAAAAAAAACATCATAATTGAGAAGTAATAGGCTCTTTGTTTTAACCTCCCTTATCTGAACGCTCTGTTTGAATAGTTGTGACAGATTGTAGACTCGGAAGTAAACGCCCACTGCTACGATTGGCTAACACTTGTGTATATTTGACAGCGTACACCCTTCATAGATGGGCGCTGCTGTGATTTAGGTTAAAAAACGCATACATTCTCAATAAACACCTTGATTTCACTGTAAGCTAAAGTTTAATTTTCTATAGAGTGCATTAGTGACCACCAACTTTTTCAGTGGCGCTGGTTCCGGGAGTATTTTTCCCATTCATTTTATCCAAAGCAGACAAAAAGCATCAAATACTTTTTAGAACTACAAATTTGCTTTAGACAAACTCAACAAAACCATGTTTTTTTTTTATTAAAGTTTTATAAAAATGCATTTATTTATTTTTCAGTGTGTAAGAGATCGAGCCAATCTAATGTAGCATCATCCAAACCATGTGTTCTCATCATCTGAGATAACAGCTTAATATCAGTAAATGGCATATTAAAGCAAAGATGCTAACGTGCCAGAGGAGAAATCAGAGCGGGAAACACCTTTAGCGCTAAATCTCCTCTTACATAATGCCCGTGGCCCATAATCCATTGCAGTACATCAAAGAGAATGAGACATAACACAAGAGTTGTCATGGTAACCATTGCTGAGAACTCTGACCATGAAAAGCAGATGTGAGAGTTTGTTACACACGGATGACAGTAATTCACAACAGGACTGCTGTTCGCAGCCGTCACTGGATTTCAACCAAGAATTATTACAATTTATACATCTGTATCCTTCAGATCTGAATACCTGACGTCTGGGTGATAAAGAGCCCATAAGTGCAAGGACTTCAGGGTACAGTAAATGGATCTTGCTGTAAAATTATTATTGAGCCTCCAAGTCAAAGCAGCCCACTGGAATACACAGAATGAAGCCAGCGACGTTTAAATATGCAACATTCCCAACATTTCCTCTGCGGTTTCGCTATTTTCACAACACATCTCTACTGAAAATGATAAAGAACATGTGGGTGCCTTGGCAACTATATGAGTCAAAGAGAGATAACCATGTGGGTTTTACATTTAGCATCTTCCTGACACACAATTACGCACAGTGACACGTTTAGGGTCAGTACCATGAGCAACCAGAGATATGTTGAATCGTGTGGTTCTAGGAAACAAAAAGGTATTTGTCAATGAAGTCACAGAATCTGGCATTTAAGAAGAATTGTGTTTAGTACACTGACATTAATACAGTCCTCTAGGTACAGGTCTCTCTTTCTATGAATTATGTCTGTATTAAATAAGATTATACAATGCTATACACAATGCTGGGAAGGTTACTTTGGAAATATAATGGGTTACAGATTACAAGTTACCCAATTTAAAATGTAATAAGTATTGTAACTATTTCTATTTCTAATGAATGTTTTCAAATGTTAATAATTTTGAAACTGTTAAAGCAGGCAGGGTTATCCTTACAGTTCTCAACGCTGATTACTGTCAGACTTTCAAAATCCTTCGTCACTTGAATTAAGCTTATCATAATTTATTTTTAAAGCACAGCCACCACAAATCAGACTTTTGCTTGGAGACTGTTCTCAGTTTAAATACAGTTTAAAATAATATTAGCTATTATAATGTTTTTGAAATCAAACCTTTGCATAGGAAACACTGGCATCTAACAATGCCTCGGAAGAAATGATTAATCATAATTTGGGAAAGAAATCAACCAAATGTGTATGTGTGTGAAGATATTCAGATGTTACCCACTTTGTAATCGTGAATTACTCACTAGTTAGTTTTCTCACTAATTGTAACTCATTACAATTACATTTAATTTGCAAATCAATTATATAATTCTGTTTCAAAATATATAATGTATCTGTGTGTGTATTTTATATATACATAAGAAATAAACAGTACACATACATGTATTTTGTAAACAAAAACTAAATTATCTAAATTAAGTTTATCTACTTATCAACTTTAATTATCTAAATTAATACATTTTTAAAACTCCATTGGGATTTTCATTCTATATATATATATTCTTTCTGGTTTTGCTGAGCTCTAATTTATCCTTATCCTTTATTTTTGTGCCTTAATTTTTATGCAGTAAATTACAAACCTCTAAAAGAGTCATACGGTCTTTAAATTGAGTTGTGGACAATGGAATTAGAAAGACTAATAACCACTGTTCTCAAAAATTCAATTTTCTCTGATAAAGTTACAGAAATCAGAAGGTTAAAACACTTATTTTTAACAATGTTTACAAATGTTTTAAAATTAAGTTCACCTCTCATATAAGCTAACTCTAAAAAATGGACTTATTACTCTGGCTCTTTATTTCGATCCTCTTAATTTTCTTGAAATTGCTTAAAAAGGATCACGTTATAATTCATAAAGTGCATGAGCTAGAACACTCAGAAAAATACTCTTTTTATAATGCTTCCTTACAGAGGTTACGGAGTTCAAAAGGCACTAAATAACATGAATGACCCAGAAGGACGGAATGAATTGACGGAGGAGACAGAAAATGAACTGCATTTACTTAAGGAAAGCTGCATTTCTCCAATGCCAGTTGCATAACTCGCCATTATCGAGTCTTTCCACCTCCACACAAACAAAAGTTCACTAAAGACGAGAGCAGAGTAACAGGCATCAATCCACAGCCATGTGAGTCGCGCAGCTAAAAATATCGCAGAAGGGAGGGGTTCGGCTTCCTGTAAGGGGTAACCGAGGTCCCTCGAAATCACCTGCCATTAGTGTAAATATTGGTGTTGCTCTGTACTATTGGCAAACCACTAATGGAGTAAGTGCAGGAGAGCTCGCCTCTAACCTTCAACAAGATAGACAAGAGGTTTCAGGCACTAAGCTCCTCTTCACCGTAATGACGGTAATCTAACCGAACACCTAAAAGAGAAAAGACAGCTGGCTTTCCCTTACATTCAGACAAATCAACGTCTGAGAGAGAATTAAGTCAGTTCTTTGTGTTTGCTCCCAGTAAACTGTTACATAAAGCTGAAGGAAGCGAATGCCAGAGAAAAGAGTTGAGCTGGATGCCTGAGCAGGAGCTCACCTCTGATTCAGTCTCCCACTCACACCCACTGCTGCCCTCGCACACACAGGACGGGGACGCCCCACCCAAAAAACAGCTACTCACTTCATAACAGACACAGAGGAGAGCAAAGAAAACAATCACCAAAATGTTTGGACGGTGAACACTCATAAACTCAGATTATAAGCGTTGGCTCTCAGTAAGAACATATTTGAAAATATTGCTCAACTGTCCAAATGTGTGGTCATTATTAAATGTAAAAATTAAAATTAAATGTATGCATGGGAATCGAACCCCCAGCATTGCACTTGATAATGCAAATGCTCTACCAGTTGAGCTACATGAACACGATTAATCATGAACTGAACACTTTCCATTATATTACTAAAAAGAAAGCAGTTTCAGGTAATAATTTGGTAGAAAATGGGCCAAACTGACACTTATCGAAGTGAAATTTGTTTTTGACAAGTAAATAAAAATGAGCTATTGGCCATTCAGCTGCAAAGTAATACATGGATTATATTGCAAGAATTTAGCAAATTTGAGCCACAAACATATACTACTAATTTTTACCTCAGTTGACAATTTACCACCAGAAGTTTGTCTAGGAACATGAATTATTACACACATCAAGTCTTAATTGTGATTTTTTTTATGTGAGGTGCATTTTCACTAGACACTAATATGTGACAAAACAATGGCTAAATAATTACATCGTCACAAAAATAAAATAAAATAGTTTCTTAAGCACTGGGACTCCAGACTGTAATCTATCAATCAATAAAAATAATGATGATATATCATGTGTACTTTAACCTTTGACTAATGTGTTGTCAAAACTTTTGACAAACGTGTTTTTTTTTTGTGTGTGTGTGTGCTGATAGTAACTAATATAACCTTAAAATTGTACTTAAAGTGGTTAAAGTGGTTTCTCCAAAATGAGTAAAATGTTACATTTAAATGAAAAAAGAGGAATAACTGCTATAAAGATACAGTATAATAAACATAACGAATAATGTAATTGGACATTTCAGATGTCCTTATCAAGTTATAGCTAGTTATACATATATCATGGAAACTACTGCATACTGCCATAAAGCTAAATGTTAAACTTAAATATTCATAATTAAAAAGTGAATCCCTTTTCTCTACTGCAAGGCGACCCTTGTTTCTAAAGCATGTGATGCAAAAGAAGTCTATCAGATAATACTAGAAGAAAATCATTGGGGAGTTCAGGATAACAGCTGCAGACACTGGGCTAAATGAACCTTTCAATACGTGGACATTTTACACACCGATAAGTAAACAAAAAGAATGAACACACTGCTTTAATAAAAACCTGAGATAAATGTTAACCGAAGATGTTTCTGTCTTTTCTTGCAAGGTTCACTCAGTCCATCGCATTAGTAATACTGAGATTATTTAAAGGATATTGTTTCTATGGGAACTATATCATCTTTTTTTTCTTCTAAAATGACACCTAGTTTCTCTTCAAAGAGGTCGAGAACATCATCATCTGAATCACACGTCAAAAATACCATGCATAACAATATTTTGATATTAGATAATACAAAACAACACACTATCAATTTAAATTGGTAGTGAGTTAAGGATCTGGAGCCATATCTACCTTTAGAATTAAAAAAAATAATAATGTAACAGAGTTTTTATTAGTATTATATGTATCCGAGTGCATTGGCTTCTCAAACAATAAAAAAGGTCTAGTCCAATACTGAGCACTTCTCTCATGCTGAATGAAGATCAGTGAGTAAGCAGGACAGTCCCAGTAATATAATAACACTCAGATCCCAGCAGCATTATTTTGTGGTTCACACATATGGCACGCTGTGAAAAACTCACAATGTCTAGTCAAAAAAATGCTCAGTTGTCCTCTGTTTAGAGGTCATCCTATGAAACCGGTGCCTTTTCCTGTAAGTAAGGGTGACCTTTGAAGTACATTTTTAAAGATTTCAATGTGCTCAAGTGTTGATAAACTGTGTATGTGTATGTGAAGCTAAATTAATACATTGTATTTATTGATTCGTGCAGGTAATTTGTACACATTGTACACTTTAGTCCCACTTTAATAGTAATTATTTCCTCCATCGCACAACGCCAGTCTTGATTCGTGGGTTTTAGCCCAATGATATGTTGACAAAGAAATGAACCAAAGTGAAAAATTCAGTGTGTGCTCTCCTTAACATTCAAAACATAAATCACTAAAACACTTTATTTTGATAGTCCACCTTAGACATTCTACTAACTATAAGTAACTTTGCAGTGTCAACTAATTCTCATTAATTTACAAATACATGTCTACTAGCTCTCAGAGTAGACTGTCCGGTCAGGATTAGGGTTACTAGAATAAGTTGACACATACTTGTGTCTCATAGTCAGTATGTTGTATGACCCATCAAGATTAAGGGCTCTATTATACAACCGGCAAAATAGTGCGCAAGGCACAGCTTAAGTGTTTTTTCTAGTTTCAGCCTGACGCAGTTTTCATTTTACCATCCTGCACCACGTTTAAATAGCAAATGCCTCTGCGCCCATTTGTGCACCCATGAGCCTGCTGGTCTAAAAAAGAGTGGCACACTGATGGCGCATTGCTATTTTGAGGAACTGAAAATAGACTGCGCCATAGACCAACTCAAACCTGGTCTAAAGGCTGCCGCAGTATTTTTGCTTTGTTATTTAAAGAGCGCGTTAGTAATATGGCGGGAGCACAACGTGTGTACACTTTGCTTATTACACACACAGGGACACACAAGCAGCACACAAACATTATTTAATGAAAGATTACATTCCGCCATGTAAATAGCGCAAAAAGAGTGCAACGGGTTTATAAAGGGGATGGGAGATGAGACTCTGATTGGTTTATTGCACATTACGCCCAAAAACACCTATTATTCGTTAAGAGTATAGGGAAAACCCATTAAGACCAGAGTGTTTTCCCGTCGTTAAACCAGCAAAAGTGGATTCAGACACGCCTTGAGTGCACCTGTGTCTTGCGCTTTAGACCATGCGCTTAGAATAGATCATTAAAATAAGGCCCAAAGTGTTACCAAACAGTGGCACTCCAACCCCATGAGGGTATACGCATCTTTGAGAGTCACTTGATGTATACGAGAATCAACTCGATTTCTTAAGTTCGTTTAATATAATTTAAGTTGAAATAACTCAGTGCAATGATTTTTGAAGTGAAGAAACATAGCGACATATTGCAGATGAACAAAAGCTTTAAAATACTTCCAGATTTTAAACACAGCAATCTTACCATGTACTGTGAGTGAGCGTTTAGTGGCAAGTGATAGGAGATTAACAATAAGGGATGGGTTTCCCAAAAGCATCGTTAGCCAACTATGGTCGCAAGTTCCGTCGTTACCAACATAATTCAACATTTCAGTGTTACCCGAAACCATAGTTCAATCGAACATTTGCAAACAGTGTCGCAAACTTAGCTCTCGACCTGTGGTTAGAAGCATAATTTCTTGTTAGTAAGACATATGAGCTTAAATAGAAGTGTTTAAATTGTGCTGTTGTGTACAACAAGCAAGCTAACATGCAGTACAAGCTATAAAAGGATTTTAATCTATATATTTGTGTGCGTCCTCAATAAATGCAGAGTGCACATCTGCATAAACGGGAACCCCAGAGTATGACATGAGAGTGAATCTGGGAGGAATTAAACATCAAATAAAACAAAATGACAGGGAACAAAAATTTGTTAGTAGTTAACAGCAGCATCTCAGAAATCTCTCTCTATCTTTCTTTTTCTAGGAAATTTTTTTCTTGTATCCATTCAAGAAATAATCAGTACAGATATCGGTATCACCCTAAATGGTCCCTTTTTCTGAATCTGTCCTATGTAGCTTTGAAAAGTATGATTCATTCTAGTGAATCAGTTCATCTGGATGGCTCTTGTAAATGAACAGATTATAATAAGCGTATCTAAGTGGCATTTCAGGTCTTTTCGAACTGTAAAACATGCTGAAAAGAGAAAGTACACTGCCCTGTCATTCAATTAAAACAGCTTTGCACCTGCAGGAATGGGTCAAACTGGTGGTCATGAAAGGACTAATTGCAGAGAAAACTGCTCATACATCAGCACTTTCAGCCATGTACGGTTAAAACACATTGAAAGGCTCATACAGTAGCAAATGGTGCTTTTAACACAAAGGTCATGGGTTTTGAACCCAATGTAAGGAATGTGTGAACTCATAATATGTATGCTACACCTTGAATAAATGGTATGTGCCTTTAAAACATTTGCCAAATGCATAAATGAGTTGAATCGATGGTGTTTAGCAAGCAATCAGCTCAGATTAAAGGTGCACACATTTGAATGATAACTGCTGTATATTTCCTAAGTAACGGTCTGAAAAGGTGACTAAATAATAGTAGTATAACATACTAATAAAAATACTTATTCTTATACTTATTAAGCAGTGTAAATAAACCAAAAATTAAGATATTATTTTGACTTGATTTTATCTATAATTGTATACAAATAAATTACATTTTATTTATTATTGACTGATTGTACTACTGTGAAATATGCACTAAAATGCAATGTTGGGGAAATGTACTTTTACAAAAAATGCATTACAATATTGTGTTATACTCCATAAAAAAAGTAACTGATTACATTACTTAGTTACGTTTTACGAGATTTTTTTTATGCAATACCTCACTTTTGTGTTACTTTTCCTCATCTGGGCTGTGTTTGCTTGTTTGTTTTAGATATCAAATGTTCTATTTTTGGCCAATGTAAAAACCCCTCTCACACCTTGCGCCATTACAAACCGTCTTTTGGTGTTAAAATAGTACTGTAAGGATTTACTAAAGATGTGCAGTAAAGAATTGGCGCAGTTATTTTTGCGTTTGTAGGAGTTTACCTTTCAGATGCAAAATTTATGGGAGGAGAGTAGGCTATTAAAATAAATTACGCTACACAGTTTACTAATGTTTAAGTTTGTCAAATTACTCCTATTTGCGCTATTATTTAGCGTCCAAAAAAAAGCATGTCTTAAAGCAGGTGGTAATTTGCGTTGCTTTTGGTAGTTTGGTAGATTGCGCTGGTCATTATGGAAATGAGATGTTTCGTTTGTGTTCTTTAATGTGCGCATTGTCAGTAAATCCAACGCTATCTGACGACCAATTCATATTCGTATCCATATTCAGATTCTAATTTGTACGACCTCACTTGTTTTTTACGATTTGTCTACACCCCAGTGACGGGTAGGTTTAGGGGCAGGGTTAGGTGTAGGTCATTCGTACAAACTTATACGAATTGTGAAACTCATAAAATATGTGCAATTTAGCAAAAATCATATGAACTGTATGAGTGAGGTTGTACGAATTTGTACGAATTAGCCACCTTGTAAAATGTGTATAAATTATTGTGAGATCGGTCTGGTAAATCACACATGATCTTGTTGTAGCAGCACTGCAAAGAGACTGCGACTCTAATGGCCCAGAGTGTTTTCTCTTCTGTCTCCCGCAGGGCAATGTTCTTCTGATGATATGAAACTGACATTTTCTTATCAAGCAACAGATACAGTTGCTGGAAATGAGACTCCGCCCCTGAGATCTGAAAGCAGCTTCATGCAGTTCATTAGAATGTTCCGTCATGTTCAGTTCCACCTGTGAGGCCAAGACAGCTCGAAACAGCTGAATGCTTTCCACAGACTGTCACTCCAACAAGAGCAGCACACAGGTCTGAGCTCAAATGAGACCACCAGACATTTTAAGCACAGAAACATTGACAATGATGGATTTTAAGAACATTCACCGATTACCCCAAATAGTCCAAAAGTATAGTGCAACTGCAGCTGCAGTTTTGAAAGTTGACACGTTATTATTATTATTATTATTATTATTTTCAACAACAACAACAATAATAGCATTTTATTTATTTAGAGCATTTCTAAAAACTCAAGGTCAGGTTCAATAATGTCAGTTATCATCACAGAGTATTAATAGTAATAATAATAACATAATAATAATAATGTTGTTGATGTTTTTATCATATTATTATTACTACACTACTACTGTAAGCATTATATATTATTTTAATTAGTATAAATGATCATGATAATGAAAATGAAAACAAACATATTGTTAATTTGTTAGTGTTATTTATATAGAGCCTTTCTAAACATTTATGGTAAATTAACTTTATTATTATTATTATTAACAACAACAATAACATTTTAACATTATTATTATTATTATAATGTAATTAATATTAATTATTATTATTATTAATAATACTAATAATAATACTTAATAATAATAATAATACTTCTGCTGTTACTATTACTAACAACAATACTACCACTACTACTACTACTAATAATAATAATAATTAAAGAAATGTACATATATTTACATAGGAACTAGAAATGTATTTAATTCAAATCCACAGAATATATACAGAGGTAAAAAACTGAATATTCTGTGTAAGAGAATCATACACATACACATACACATCGGAAATGTGAGGACCTTTGTTTTCTGACCGAATATATAGTAGAAATTTGACTCCATGGTCATCAGTGTTGGCGAGAAACGAACTGAAAGTGGCAATGCTAATAACAAGATTTTTCAGCGGCATGACCGTAGCTCAGTGGTTCTCTTTCCTGTAACAAGCTAATCAGTTAAACAGCATCACAAATGGCTACTTCTCTATTTTTCCCCACACACTGTATTGCAACTGCAGCTTTACAGACAAGAAAACTGAGGTAATAGTCAAGTACATTTCTAGAATGTCCTTTCTCCTATTTTGAAGTCCAGTATATTTTAGCGAGTTGGTTCATTAAGGCATATTATAAAAATAAATATTTGCAAAAATATGAAAATGTACGATTAACAAAAACAGTTTATTTCTGCACTTTTTTTTTTTTGCAGTGATTACATTACAAGGATACATCATAGGACCATGCTTAAAACCCATGAACTCATGACTCTGCCTCAAGGGAAGGCGCAGTCAGCTATCATCAGAGATTAATAAAATAATAGTACTAAATATAGTCTGATCTCCCTGGATTTCTTTATTTCAGGTTTTGAGAACTTTGTACTGAAGAAGGGAGGGTTTGTTATATATACATACATACATAGATACATACATACAAATATTCTCAAATTTCATGGGATTGATGTTTGTGAACATAATCTGGCTTCTGGCATGGGTAAACGATAATAATTGATGAAGGTTTACGTTACCAATAGCACTGAATGGTAAGACAATCCACATCTCTATGTAATCTATAGAGTGGACACTACTGCAACGTCTGTGAGCCAAGTATATTGAATGACCTTGAGATACTCACCATGCAAAACACACACACACACACACACAATAATACACCTTATACCATTTATCTGTTGTCTTTTGGTCACCTTCGTTGAACTGGAAGATACATTACATTTGCTGCAATATTCTGTAAATCTCTCAATTGCAAGTCACAATAATATGGCCTTGTAACTGTGATTACAGAATCTGACACTCATCTTACAGTATATTAAAAGTAAAGCTTGTTGTAATCCATCTGAATGGTTTTGGTAGCTTAATTTATAGGTGGAAATTATGCGGGGTTGGGGGGGTTGTCATACCAACCCCTAAAAATATAATCAAAAACAATGCTGTGTATTGTAGGTCACATAATTATATATACTTAAATTAACTGTGTAAGTAGAACAATGCAAACACAAACAGGGAAAAAAAAAATAATAATTGTTTCAATTTTAGAAATGTTTAAAGCTTGCCTCACAGTGCTTTGATCAAATGCCTGCTTTCCCCCTTTACCTCACCTACACACACACACACACACACATGAGTCCAGTGGGAGAGAACAAAGTTCTTCAGTCATTGAGGAACTGCAGCAAGTAGGCTGTCAAGGCCATTTCATTCAATTTAAACTTCAGATGAAGTGATTCTTTTCTCTTTATTACAGAGGATGATGAGTCACTAATACAGTAAATTAGTCACGGCCAAAAAAAAAAAAACTGAGTATAACCAATGCATTTTTCTCCATGAGTCCACTGTGTAAGTGATTATAGCGTTGCCTTCTATAGCTTGTTTGGTAGCTTGTTTAATATCAAAGTTTGATAGTAAGTCTTTATTTTACAGTACGTGTACTAACATGTACTTATAGTGTACTTACAGTGTATTAATCTAAGAAAGTTCTAGTAATACAAGGTAACTACATGTTTTTTTGTTTTGTTTGTTTTTTTACAATTATTATGACAGCTGAAAGCAATGGCTTGAAGTTAAAATGTCTTAATCACTTCACATCTTGTCACTTAACAATACATTTATTGATGAACTTGATTTGTGTGGATAACAGTGTATAGTATTTTTCCTGAAACAAAGCAGATAATTTAACATGAAATACATAATTTAGTGTCTGGACTTAAAGGGATAGTTCACCCAAAAATGAAAATTTGATGTTTATCTGCTTACCCCCAGGGCGTCCAAGATGTAAGTCACTTTATTTCTTCAGTAGAACACAAACTGAAATTTTTAAATGAAACCGTTGCAGTCTGTCAGTCTTATAATGTAAGTGATTGGGAATCATGGCCAAAACATACAATAAACAAAAAAGAAAACAAAACATACACAAACAAACCCAAATTAAACTCTGTGGCTCGTGACGATACATGGATGTGTAAAGACACAAAGCGATCGGTCTTTACCTCTGATGCACTAAAATTCCTGAACCGTCTGAACTGTATGAGCACCTCTTCAAAACACAGCCGGCACATGAGGCGTCTTCTTCTTCTTGCTTTACGGTGGATTGCAGACTTATGAGTGCATTACTGCCACCTACACTATCTATCAAGGGGACCATTAACACTTTATCTACAATCTCAATTGATACTGTTCAGTTTTGTGTCTTTACACATCAGTGTATCGTCACGAGCCGCAGGATTTAATTTGGTTTTGTTTGTGTATTATTATTCATTTTTTAAGCCGTTATTCCCATGCACTTACATTATAAGACTGGGGGTAAGCAGATAAACATTATGATAGTTCACCCAAACAAATTTTAATTTTTGGGTGAACTATCCCTTTAACAATGATTATTTAGCTTTAAATAATCGCTTATAGTTGCTTTGTAACGATTAGTATTGTAAAAGAAAAAAAAAAAAAGCGCTATACAAATAAACTTGAATTAAATAGTAGATGTTCATACCATAATAACTGTTATAAAAACAAAATATTTGTTTAGATATTCCATGGCTGTGCTGCAGGAGCTCTAAGTAATTTGAACACAATTATGTTGCAAATGGCCTGTACCTGTGAGCCATTTAAATAACTATCACATTTTCAGTTTAAAAACCCCACAGCTGAGGGATCATTATTCGGGCTGTGAACGTGAAGGACAACTGTGAAAATGAGGCATAAAGTAGTTGGAGATTAACTACAAATGCATAAATTAAGGAGAGAGTATCCAAGTGCTGAGATGTCCCATTGGGCGTGATTTGTTCAATTATCAGGAACTGGAAGTTACATCAAGGTACACAGATAGTGCCTAGGAAAGGCTTTCACTCCAAACTCTCAGTGGGAACATAAGAGAGAAGCCAGTGATCACTTTGAAGGAGTTACAGAGAGGAGTTTTTGAGAATGGTTTTAAAGGCGCACCACGACCATATTGTGACTGAACAACATGCAAAGCTGGGACATAACAATCCCAAAAGACCTAAAGCTGGCATTACAGCATCTTTATTTATTTATCTAAAGTGCAATTCATGAATGCAATGACTTAAATACACCTAATTTCATCAGGGCCGGCCCGCGGCATGGGTGGTATAGGCAAATGCTAAGGGCGCCACTCATCCATAGGGGCGCCAGAATGAGTGAACGAGTGAATTTTTTTTGTTGTTGTTGTTTTTTTTTTTTACATATATATTTTTTTTATAATAGGCTACTATTTAAAAACCATTAATTCGAAATACTACCAAATAAAGCAAAAAAAAAAAAAAAAGTCCGGCTCTTCAATCTTCCCCCGCCCATCGAGTGCTTGAAGTGCGTCAGAAACAGAGCGCGCGCACGATCAGTTGTTGGTAATTTGTTGTGTAGCGTGCCCGACGCCGCATACAATGTAGACAGCACTGCTTTTGTTAACACACAGCTCATAGAAACGGGCCTGGCAGCTCGCGCCAGTTCTAGACACGGTGAAAGTTTCCTGATTGTGACGGAAGGCAGAATTTACATGACACACTATAAATGAGCATAGTCTGCGATAGATACAGTGCCAGAAAAAAGAGAAGAGGATAAAGACAGAGGTAAAGAGATGTAGTGAAAGAACAATTTATTGCATAGGAGTAAGATACTATAATTTCATGGCAGTTATTTTTACCTTAAACTTAATGTTAGCAGTTGTTCTGAGTTCTGAGTCCCCAGACTGTGATTTTGTACAATCATGTCAGTTTTAAGACGCATTTTTTATTATCACTTTTTAATTAATGTTTTACTCTACAGTTGTGCAGTTTTGGGGGGACACAGTACAGGCCAAAAGTTTGGAAACATTACTATTTTTAATGTTTTTGAAAGAAGTTTCTTCTGCTCATCAAGCCTGCATTTATTTGATCAAAAATACAGAAAAAATTTAATATTGTGATATATTATTACAATTTAAAATAATTTGTTTCATTATTCATTATCATTTATTATACTTTAAATTATCATTTGTTTCTGTGATGCAAAGCTGAATTTTCAGCATCATTACTCCATTCTTCTTCTACATGTGACATCCAGTCTATCACATGATCCTTTAGAAATCATTCTAATATGATGATTTATTATGAGTGTTGGAAACAGTTCTGCTGTAATGTGTGTGTGTGTGTGTGTGTGTATGTATATATATATATATATATATATATATATATATATATATATATATATATATATATATATATGCTAAATCATGAACACAATGACAGGGTGAAAATGGCTGTGATGAATGGGGCGCCAGGTAAAATCTTGCCAAGGGCAGCAAATTGGTCAGGGCCGGCCCTGAATTTCATGTTTCATGATTTAAAACTAACATGAATTTGAACTGTAAATTAACAAGATTTTAAAAATCCTTGTTTCTTTACTATGGACACATTCATGTAATTAATCTTTTAAACAGAATTACATTCAATTGTTAGTAAAGAATAAAATTAATTAGCAAATAAAATAAAAAATTTGACAAGGGCCTGAAACCTTTGCAGGGACATGTGTGCATGAATGCAAGTAATCTGCAATATATCCGAAACATCACACACCTAATTCACTGTTAATTTCCTCTCATCCTCTTACAGATCAAATCAAAAGTGAAATCCGGTGAGCCATAGACGTACACAGCATGGTGCCGGCCGTGACTGTGGGTGTCAATGGGTGTGTTGTGAAGCACATATTGATCGGAGCGACTCAGATAGCGATTTATCTCGATTAGCGAGACGCCCCAGGAGCAGCACAGCATCAAGCATCAACAATGAGACACGACCCATTTTTAATTGATCAGGCTCCTTATACTCGGGCTGAATATAACAGTCTAACAGGATTTAGCCAAGCAGATTCGCAGCATGTGCTCGTATTCGAGTATTACCACCAACACTTGGCTTGTGTACGACTTTGCAAGAGATTTCTCAAGGGGCTGTGCTTTGGATTGATGCCAGGGTGCTATCAGTTTGATCTAATTAGAAAAGCTTTTAATCATAGAGCCACAGGAGCTGAATGTTTGCTGAGGTACGATTCAGCAAGCTTGAAGACTTTCAGAGAAGCATTCTGTTGCCATGAAAACCACAAAACAGTTGTTCTAAGCAGTGGATTAATTTTTTGGTGAAATCACCATCTCTAACACTAACTATCTTTACTAACTGTGTCAAAGTCTCAGCAGACGATGTTGTTCCCAATAATGTAAGGTGAGGGGTTCAAAAATAATTTGACATGCAACACAAATATCAGAAGTAAAGGGATTTACAGTGAACTTGAAACTGAAAGTAGTTTCTTATGATTACCAATGGAGCATTTTACTTGATCAGAAATACAGTAAAATAGTAATATTGTGAAATGTTATTACTATATTTAAAATATCTCTTTTCTATTTTAATACTCTTCTATTTTAATACTCTTCTTGTAATGGCAAAGCTGAATTTTCAGCATCATTCCTCCAGTCTTCAGTGTCACACGATCCTGATATATATATATATATATATATATATATATATATATATATATATATATATATTAAGGCTGTGCAAAGAATCGAATGCGATTTTCATGCGCATCTCATCAGTAAAGACGCTCCTGTAATTAGAAGTATATCTCCAGCACGTGTGTTCAGATCAGGGTTGCCAGGTTTTCACAACAAATCCTGCCCAGTTGCTTCTCAAAACTAGTCCAATTGTGTTTCCAGAAGGTTCCCCGATAAAAATTGCTTCCCGGGGTTAAAATATACGTTTTTTGGCAGGGTTGCCTTGGTAAAATTCGCATTTTAGGGGCTAACGATTTTGTGTTAGTTGTCGGTAGACTACGGCTCTGTGTAGTAACTGCCGCTCAACCTGAACCAGTGTTGCCAAGTCTGCGGTTGTTTTTCATGTCCGTGGTTTGAAGCAACCCCAATACCAATAACGTGATATTTAGCCCCATAAAATGCTAATTTTACCAAGGCAACCCTGCCAAAAAAAATTATATTTTTACCTCGGGAAGCAATTTTTTGGGGGAATATCCTGGAAACGCGCTTGGGCTAGTTTTGAGAAGCAACTGGGCAGGATATATATATATATATATATATATATATATATATATATATATATATATATATATATATATATATATATATATATATATATATACTTCCTGCGTTTTTTTTTTTTTACAAATTAAGCTATTTGTATAAACACTTAAACACCGTCTTGTTGTATATTTTAATGTAGAGCAGCAATTTTTTTAATCAAAAAAACCAAGTTTGTTGGAACATATTAAGCATACTAAAAAGCAAAATCTACATTTTTTCTTTGCTTGAATATAATATTTCTTAACCACTTGTGTTTTCAACAATAAATTCTCTTTGAAATGTTTAAAGCTCCCTCAGATGTGGGTCG
Organism: Carassius auratus; assembly: GCF_003368295.1. Classification (NCBI taxonomy): domain Eukaryota; kingdom Metazoa; phylum Chordata; class Actinopteri; order Cypriniformes; family Cyprinidae; genus Carassius; species Carassius auratus. Next base: position 19,155,939 of record NC_039262.1, read on the forward strand.
GTCAGATCGGGGGATTCTTGAAGATGCACTCATTTATCTTTACTAATAAGCTGTTTCAGTGCTGTAACCTCAGTCCCACCAGGGGCCTTGAACCTGCTCCTCCCACACAAGGGCCACAATGGAGCGAAAGCCTTCAGTGTGTGTGTGTGGATGGAGAGAGAAGCCTTGATCAACACTTATAATACATACTGCATGTAAACACCCACAGAGGGAGATCAAGGAACCGCTCTCACTGTGTCTTTTTTTGGAAATGGGGATCCTTCCTCAAAGAGCTGTAACCGGTTGCTAAGCAACTAACAGGATCTGGTACTGTATGTCAGTGGCATTGTAGCTTTGATTTACAGTAGGACTCCAACAACTATACCAGAGAGTTTCTCATTACAGAACAGAGAGGTGTTGAAATGAGCTAGTAATATGGGTATTCTCTAATTTTTCTCAATAATCTGAAACAAACCAAAGGAAAAAAATAATAATTATAATAATTAAAAGTAAAAATATGACTTTGAAACCATGTGCTCCAATGGGTAGCATGCTTAAAACAGTAGTAAACTGTACCCAAACCCAGCAAATAGTGTTGACCAAAGAAAATGTGAGATAAAACATGTAATTGTAGCTTCTTTGTACAACTGTTTGAGCTTTTTTAATCACAAAATGTGTTGCACAGGACTCGTGCCAGAGTGATCGGCATCTTAAATGCAATGTGTACCGGGGGAGCTTACGAGCAAGTTTACTATGTCAGAGGTAATACATATTCAGCTGTTTATGTGCTGCAAACATAAAAATGTATTAGTTTACAAATCATGCACTATGGTAAAGGTGTTCTGAGGTCTTAACATAACAATGTGCAAGGAACTGCATGAAAATAAGCCTTTATTGATCAATAATCTGTTACTATAATCATAATTTGTGTAAAAAGGAAAATACGTTTTTGCTGTTTATGTACCATAGTGCTCATTTCAGCTGAAAACTCCATTATTTTATGTATAAGCATGTTTTTGGAGTTTAGCAAAAAAAAAAAAATATTAATGTGGCTCAAGTGGTAGAGCATTGCGTTAGCAGCGCAAGGTTGTGGGTTCGATTCCCAGGGAACACATGTTAGGTAAAAACACTTAGTCTGAATGCACTGTAAGTCGCTTTGGATAAAAGCGTCTGCTGAATGCACAAATTTAATTTAAATAAAATAAAAATAAAAATGTCTAACTTTACAAGAATGTTGAATAGTTTCACCTTGTTTTCTCAATATTCTTTCCTGTTACTACTTTTAAAGAAAACAAGAAATCCCATTTAAAACGAAAGATAATAAATGAAAAGTATATATTTTTAAATGAAATATAAGAGCTCCAAGTAGTGAAGTAGCTTCAAGTCATATCTAAGGACATTCACACTTGAACAGAAGTGCAGGACTGGAGACCTGTGCCAGCACAGCACAGCTTTATATGCTCTGTGGCTGCACAAGGAAGATATGTGTGTCTACTCAGTGTCTCTCAGTGGTCCTGCTTTCTCTCAGGCCAGCTGCTGGGGAGCACTGAAGACGTTATCATGCCTGTCTGCTCCACACACACACACACACCAGCTGGGTCTATCCCCGGATCCCACACTTTGGAATCAGGCTCCAGCACGTTCAAGTTGAGGTTATGTCACACCTTTGCTGCATTTCAGTGGATACAAGCTATGTATCACTGGATATTAAGCACAGAATCTATCTGTTAATATGTGACAAAAGAAGGAGTGTAAAAAGTATAGATTATTATTATTATTTTTATTATTATTATTAAATTACAGGAAAAACAGCAATGCTGTGAAATATTTTATTTTAAATAAATTAACCATTATTACAATTTAAACTATTTTAATATATTTTAACATTTATTCCTGTGATGTAATGTTGTATTTTCAGCATCATATCTCCAGTCTTCAGAGCCACAGAGCCACATTCTTCAGAAATCATTCTGATTTGCTGCTCAACAAACATGTCTTTTTATCACTGTTTAAAACAGTTTTGGCTGTTAATTATTTTTTTATGTTAATTGTGACAAATTAACTTTTTTTTTTTTATCTTACCCCAAACATCTGAATTTTATCACATTTTCCACAAAATTATTTAGCAGCACAACTGTATTCAACATTGACAATGCCAATAATTATTTCTTGAGCAGCAAATCGGCATATTATAATTATTTCTGAAGAATCATGTAACACTGAAGACTGGAGATATGATGCTGAAAATACAGATTTGAGATGACAAAAATACAATTCATGTCAAAACATGTATCTAAATTTATTTTTACATGAGAGAATTATCTTAATGAATATCTTAATGAACTTTTTGACTGATACAGTAAGTATAAAAGTAGCTTCAGAAATAATCTTCAGATGGAATCAAGAGACATACTTTAGGAGATTTGCGCAAACTTTGCAGAGCAACCCAGATTTCCAAGATTTCCCAATGTCCTAAATTCTCAGTGACTGTGTACTTTGAACACTCAAATAAATGTCTTTTAAAAGTAAAGTAAACTGGCCCTTTTTTACTTTTATCAGGACAATAGAGGTGGACGGGAGAAATGTAAAATGGGGTTGGGACATGAGGACCCAGTCCAAAGAAAAACCCCAAACCCTGGGAGCCAGTTCTCATCGAGATCAAGTGCAGTTACTTCCACACCACTGCACAGACACTCCAGCCTTCGCCCATCATAAAATGCATTGTTTCAGAACAAGAGCTCTGTTTCGTCTGCTGATGTTATGACATCTGTTGTGGTGACTTATTGAAACATTTCTTCACAAGGATGAATGACCAGACAGATTTGAAGAAATTCAGCATTACATCACTTGCTCACCTATGGATCCTCTGCAGTGAATGGGTGCCGTCAGAATGAGAGTACAAAGAGCTGATAAAAACTTAACAATAATCCAGGCCATACACGTAACATCAATTATTAAAAGTGTAATGTTTGTAATAAACAAAACTATTATTAAGATGTTGCTTCCAGCTAAAATACAAGCCCTGTATCTATAATATTGATTCCTCCAGTAAAAAAAAAATAATAATAATCTTGTCTAAATCAGAGGAGAAATATGCACATATCCATCACAGTTTACAAAAATAAAAAATAAAATAAAAACACAGAAACCAGTTCTAAACAAATATGACATTGGATATTTATATGAGAGGCAGCAGAAGATTTACTTTTTTACATTAGAGGAAGCGTTATTATGTATTATGGACTGGTATTTTAACCAGAAACAATGGTTTATGGATTTATAACAAACAGCTTTCTCATTCTGACGGCACCCATTCACTGCAGAGGATCCATTTTGTAAGTAATTTTGATCATGTAGACTAAATAACATGGGAATTACAGTACTCTGTGAGTTTCTATACTCGCAAATTGTACAATACATGGTTAGATGTCTAAAACAAGCTAGTTTAATTGTGCTAAACAGTTAAACTTTAATTAAAGGTTAAGTTCAAACAAAAGTGAAAATTAGCCCATGTTTTACTCACCCTCAATCAGGGCATCCTATGTGTATATGACTTTCTTCTTTCAGACGAACCCAGTCGGAGTTACATAAAAAATTGTCGTTGCTCTTTCAAGCTTTAATATGCCACCGGGTGGGTGTTTTTAGTGAAGTGACACTCAGAATCTGTGCTCTGTATTCAACCCGTCCAAGCACACACACAAAGAGACCGTGAGTAGTGTTTTGTTTATTTTCAACAGTCCAAAAGAAGTCAAATAAAGCACATCCATCCATAATTAAATATGCTTCACATGACTCCCGGGGAATAAAGGCATCCTGTAGCAAATTGATGCATTTTTGTGAGAAAAATATTCATATTTAAAACATCATAAATAATTTTCTCTTATTTCCGCTATGTGCAAGCCATTCCGGGTGGATGAAGTTAGTCTAGCGAGTTTATTTACAGGAGCAAAGGAAGAAATATTTATGTAATATTTATTGCACGTAAATAAATATGTAATATTTATTGCACGTCAACAGACAACAAGAGTTTTATCCTGCACTTCAAGTATTATCTTTGTAAGAAAAGTGCTTTTGGCCACTAGCTTTGTAGATGCGTGTCACACATTATATGTACACATTACATGCACGTTCTTGCCTTTGACCACAATGAATTTGAAGTAGTGCATATATCTCCACCTTGAAAATGCCAACTTTTCATCGGATTGCTCCTGACTCGCCATCTCTGCCTCGAATCTCTGTGTAGCTGTTGTGTGTGTGTGTGCTTTTTGGCGCCGCTTGCGCTGCCGCGTGTGCCGGCATGTGTGTAAAAACACTGGCTCTGATTGGCTACCATGAAACACATGACTCTGCATTAGTCAATCATAATCGCTTATCTCGTTATTAACCCACCTGCTCACTCGCTGTGTGAGCCAGGGGTGCGTTTGGATTGCAAAGTTTATTAAATCAATGCATAGTAATGCACCGCACTTAACGTTCAGTAACGTTAACAGCGTTGTAACTACGGGAAAAGTAATTAGTTAGATTACCGCGTTACTGAAAAAATTACGTCGTTACCTAATGCCGTTCTTTTAAAAGCCGTTATGACAAACACTGGTCATCATGAAATGATGTATAACGTCATTACCAATCAAAACGCATGTTTATTTAAATGCAGTGTGTGGGCTTTTTACACCAATCTCACAGTAATTCGTACATATTTTACAAGGTGGCTTATTCGTTCGAATGACCACACCTAACCCCACCCCTAAACCTAACCCTCACAGAAATCATGCTAAATTATGATTTATTGAGCATATACATTTTACGTGCACGTCTGTTCCCTGGGATCTAACCCATGATGGCACATATCAAGGTGTAATGCAATAATCTACTAACTGTGCTACACGGAACGCAAATCAAGGTGCAAATAAAAGAGTACAAAACATTAATATGAAAACGACCTTTTGCCAATAGTGGCGCAATTGTAGTATACGCTCTGATGGGTCGTATTTCAGGGATTTGGACAAACGACCTATATGAGCGTATTGGTTGGAGGACAGGTTGGCATATACAGTATAAAGTAGACAGTATTATTGCTATAGTTTGCTAGCTTAAGAATCCACCTTAAAACCTTAATTCGTTTTACTATATGATCTAACAAAGATAGAGTTTGACAGTACATATGGACTCTGTTTGTAGTAAGTGTTGTCTTTTCAAATGGATGTATGTATAACGTGCAAAAATTGGCTCCTTTACAATATAGCCAATATTCCCCATGAGCTGATAGTGTATTTCTACTAGGCAATGAATTGTAGTCTCTCAATAGCCAGAAAAACCCCCGAAACCAGCACTCCTGGGATTCCACCCATGCGAGCGAGGTAATGAAGTTGTCACATTAAGATCGAGAGACTTCGCAGCTCACACTTGAGCGAAACATTGAGCCCTCTAGCAAAGCCCAGTGCTACACGAATTACAGCTTTAGTTATTTTATAAATGTGAAAAATCTTTGTGTTTTTCATCCCTAGAGCCTATGATGTTGCAATAACAGCAGGATTGGTCACTCCAGAAATGTTGGCGAAAGGTCTCTAGTCTCGCAAAATCTCAAGATGACAATATCTGTACTGTCTGAATGAACACAGATAAATATCCTCGAAGAAGCAAAAGGAGTCGAATAAGTGTCTGGCAATGAAGACATTTCTAACTGCTCTTTTGAGGTCAGTGTTATAGGATTCTGGGTACATTCATCTGATAACAGCCAGTTTCAAAACAACTCTTCGTATATCACACAAATCGTGTGATCTTACTATTATTATTCTATAGCTTCAGCATCATTAAGCAGAAAAATCCTAAACCCAAAGAAAACATCCAAAACATCTTATCCTGTGTCTTTTATCCCAATCCTTGAACAAGAACTTCAAACTCCATTTCAAATTTGCTAGACATGTACAAACAGTATAACAATAATGATATATAATAACAAAAGACATGCATATACATTTTTGTGTTGACAGATGTTCACATTTTTAGCACTTTAACTATGTTTTCCAGGTGTGACAGACTCATTTTTAAACAGTGTGGCTTTTCCAGCAACAAACTGTTTTTTTTTTCCCAACAATGAGCAGCGTAGTGTGACAAACGGCTATTGCTATATTTAATGTTACACGGTATTGCACGCACAGCTTTAAACCAAGCAAACAGAAGCAATAATCAAACACGCTCTCTTAGCACACTCTCTGTCAAGCAGCACTGAAAATCTCATTCGGTTTGTTTGGACAGTTCATTTCAAAAGAAAGAAATAAAGAGATAACCTACAATCATCCTAGAATTCTTTTATCCAAAGCAAATTAGTGCATTCAGGCTATCAATTTTCACCTATCATGTGTTCCCGGGGGAATCGAACCCACAACCTTGCGCTTGATAGAGCAATGCTCTACCAATTGAGCTAGAGGAACACTAGAAATGGCTAATTTATTGATAGTCCTTGTGCGGTGCTGAAAGCCCTTAACCTGATTTGATATTCCTGGTGAAACATTTCAGTCTTTAAAAAAAATGTGTGTGTGTGTGTGTGTGTGTGTGTGTGTGTGTGTGTGTGTGTATATATATATATATATATATATATATATATATATATATATATATATATATATATATATATATATATATATAAATGAATGACATATTTTTTGGCTAGGTGAAGAAACTATTTTCTGCTCTCGTGAAACTTTTGGAAAATAAATAAATAAATACAATATGAGACTGATCTTTTCGACGACATGTTTAAAGACTCCAGAGAATCAATAAAATCAATAATTAAGAGAATGCTGAAAATGTCTCAAGAAAGAGTGAACAAGCTCTACCATCTGCTGCCTGCTTGACATTTGACTGCTCCCAGCCCTGTCCCTCTAACAGTCCTCGCTCGTATGGCTGCTTCCTGGCCGAATCTTGTCTTCCCGCGTGAACGTGACACGCAGCCTATTGAAAGCTGGCAGGACACTTGGCAGAAGAGCGGGAAATGGAGGGGACTCTTCAGTCTGTGGCCAAAGGACAGACAAGCACAGGCCTGTTTTAACCCACATGAAACTGTTTTTCCACTCCACCAATAAAAATTCAAAGCGATTCGAAGATCCAAAAATGGGAGATGAAAAAAATCTGTCATCATTTTTGCACCATTATTTAAGTCCAAGACTATGTGACTTTCCTTCTTCTGTGAATACAAAGTGAGCCTTTCTTTTCATACAAAAAAATAAAAAAAACACCATGCAACCATCCTCTAAAGCCATGTTATTTAAATAAAACGTATTTCTGTTCCACAGAAGAAAATGTTTAGGATGAAATGAGGGTGAGTAAATGAAGACAGAATTGACCATTTTTGACTCTATAAAAGCTGCACAACATGTTTCAATATGAAATCAACAAGTCAAACCAAGGAAGAGTTTATACATTAAAATACTAACTCCTATATCTGCTCTATAACTGCTCCTATAACTGCATGTTTGTGTTTAGTTACAGTGTAATAACATTGTTACATGGAAAAAGTGCACAATACACTACTTTTGAATGCATTATTAGTTTTGTGCATAACAATGTGATTAATTGCGATTAATCGCAGACAATAATGCAATTAATAACAATTAAAAAAAAATATTGACTTGCACTAATACACACACACATACATATACATACATACATATATATATATATATATATATATATATATATATATATATATATATATATATATATATTTAACTTAATAGATTAGTTCACCTTAAAATGAAAATTCAGCTGAACTACGTTCATGCAGCAGTGAGCTGGATATTTGTGAGCTAGCAATTAAACTTTTATTTTAAGGGGAATATTATAGGACATTTTCTGATGAGTAAGGGATGTACTGCCATGCACTCATAGTCTTTGCTAAACCCTATTTAGAGAGGATTCTGCCTCGACTTTGATCTCAGCCCCCCTAAAAATCAGCAATTAACTCAGTTGTAAGCTAAATCTGTGATTATGTAATCTCTATTCACGTCTGCTGAAAACAGCAGCTGCAGTAACTAACCTCACATCTGAGGTCATTTTATTCTGAAACCTCCCATTAGAAGTTGTTAACAGGTGTTTAAGTTCATTGCAGGGAGTGTTATCCTTCTCTAAATGGTGGACACAGTCATAGATGACAGGCTGGCAAAGATCAGCATGGAGTACTGCCCTGCTCTGTCTCATCTAAACACTTTATTTTCAAGTAAAATAACAATAAAATGCTACCAAATATGTACCTTTATTAAAACACATGTACTGAGAGACAGCCAGATTATTTTATTATTATTATTTTTATTATTTCAATTCCAAAACAAGATTCAGAATTGCACATATAGGGATATTTCACCGAAAAATGAGCTTTGAGTTTTCATGTTTTCCATATTTCTTATAATCATAAATGCTTATATGTGACTAAATACCTTAATTAAATGGTTAATCTTAAATATATATATATATATATATATATATATATATATATATATATATATATATATATATATATATATATATATATATATATATATTAAATGTTTTCCATCACTATAGGGTCTTTATGGGTAAGTAAATGATGACAGAATTTTCATGCGAACTAATCTATTAAGCCAAAAAAATATTACTTTGAAATACAAAAAAATGAAAAAATAAAAATAAAAATAAAACGGCAAGACACTACAGGCAAAACATTGTTTTTTCATGGACTGTTCAATTTTGAGATTTTGGCATATTCATAATGTGTTTTTTCAGAGCAGTGGAGGGTAAACATCCAAAATACTCAAAGGATTTATTTTTTGCACTTGTTCTATTTGAATTTGCAGTTTTGTATTACATTTCATATCTTTAAAGGGCTGTTTTCTCAAAAAAAAAAAAAAAAAAAAAAACTTCTGTAGCCAGAAATCCCTACAGTACTTCAGTAGCACAAATTGTTTCTATATTCTACGTATAATCTATATTCTGATGTTTTTACAGAGGAATTTGTATATCTGATTTTATGCATATACATTTATGCATTTAGCAAATGCTTTTATCCAAAGCAAGATTGAAGATTTGTATTATTGTAGCTCAAATAGTAGACTGTGACTAGCAATGCTAAGGTCATGGGTTCGATTCCCAGGGAATGACTACATTTATATTTATTCAGAGCAACTTACAATAGAAAACGAATGTTACTAAAATGTCTAAAAATATCACAAATGTTTACATGATGCATTTCTTTATTGTTTGATTCACTAAACATTCGTCCATTATAAAGCTTTCTGCTTATTATACAAAAATCACCTCTATCGAGAGCTCTCGTGACTTGAATTAGTAATCAGATGTTTTGATTTAGACCTTGTAATTTACAGGAAGTTAGATCGAAGCATCATTAAAGCTCAAATAGTAGTGTCTGACACTAGCAAATCTAAGGTCATTGGTTCAATTCTCAGGGAATGAACTGACTAATAATGCATTTAGCAAATGCTTTTATGCAAAGCAACTTACAATAGAGGATTAAAAACCATTAAACACAAAAACATGTCTCTATACCAATATCTAAATATTTACTTGAAGCATTTCTTTCTTGTTTAATACAATAATCAATAGTACATTTATACAACTTTTCACTTACAAAAACAGCTCTCATGTCTTGAATTTGTGATCAGATTTGTGAATGAGACATTGTAGCATGAAACTACTGTAGCTTGAAGTTTTGCATTGTTGTGGATCAAATAGTAGACCGTGACACAAGCGATGCTAAGGCCCTGGGTCCGATTCCCAGGGAATGAACTGACTATATCCATTTAGCAAACGCTTTTGCCCATAGCAACTCACAACAGAGGAACAAAAACAATTCAATACAGAAAAAAGTGACTATACCAATATCTAAATGTTTACTGAAGCATTTCGTTCAATAGGCTAGTCCATTTATACAGCTTTCCACTTATTATACAAAAACATTTCTTTAGAGAGTTCTCATGTCTACAATTTGTGATCAGATTAATTTAATTTAGTCATTTAGACCTTGCAGCATGAAGCATTTTTATACTTTTGCATTTCAACGTTAAGTTCATGGGTATGATTTCCAAGGAATGGACTCACAATAGAGAAACAAAAGCAATTTGTCACTGACTAAAATGTATACCAATATCTAAATGTTGACTTGATGCATTGCTTTCTTCTTAGATATAATAAACAGTAGTCCATTTTATGAATGCCGAAGTTCAGAATATCAAAATATTTCAGATAGATGTGTAATACCACTAAATTGACAATGCCTGCTGGCGGTTGAGGAATCTTTATACTACTTTTTCAGCTTGATCTGACACAATCGAAGCAGCTACACTGACCCTTCTTGGTAATTCTCTGCTGAGTCATTAAGAAGAGCCGGGGTAAGGGCAGATGTCACGATCTACGGCCCGATGTGTCATCAGGCTTTTGTTAATCTAAATATAAATGCACAGAGTGGAGATTCACAGTATTACAGAGGATTCGAGTGGAGAGGAGCTGGTCACCACCCACTCCTGTTAGCTGCCACCCACCCATCTACACACACACACACACACACACACAATCATAGGCTTAATCATTGGCAGTTGAATGGCAAATGGCAAACAGGCTGCTGAAGTGACTACACACTGCACAAACCTCCACACACACACACACACACACTCATAGTCCACGATCTTTCCTGAATCCCAGAAACGCCAGAACCATTCCAAGGAATGTGTTGAACCAAACGGGAAGCACATGCGCGCACGCACCCTCGCACACGCGCGCACGGTTTCCAAGGAAACAAGCGGGAGAGCGGCCCGTCCCACTCCGTTCTGTGGACCGATAGAGGAGGATGAGAACGAGAGAGGAAGAATGAAAGAGATGCAAAATACAGAGCCAGAACAACGGAGACAGAAATAAAGCAGAGAAACCCAGAAAGAGCTGCAACGCATGAATAAGGCATGAACTCAAGCTCAGTTTCTGTTACTGACAGTATCAGCGTGTGTAGGACTGGTATCCCCGATCAGAACTCAAAGCCAAACCCTGCCTTGACACCCAACAGCTGAAACGGTGGGAAACACTGCACTGCAGCACAGCACTAATGTATACAGCATCCAGGAAACCCCCTCTTGTGTGCACTGAATACTAATAAGCATGATATGATTGGCTAGCACTGATGTACGACCCGTGTTCTCAAGCTAAGCCAGGCCATATACATAAATATATGGCTTGAATGCTCTTATGAAGTTTCCTAGAAAGGAAAATCCAGCAGCCTCTTGTACAGTGAAAGAGTAGAGAGGAGGTACCACGGTACAGAAGGTATTACCATGATATTGTAATATTTTATATGGTACTGTATGATCACTTTATTAATATAAAATAGCATTTGCAAAGCACACCAATCTATGTCAAAGAATACCATGGAATTAGTAAAAAAAAAAAAACATTGTACTCATTACTTTTGCATTATGAATATGTAAAGCAAAATATATGCAAAATATCCAAAGCGACTTACATTGCTCTATGGTTCTCGTCATTAAAAACACAAACTATAGTTGAGTTACTATTAAAACAAAACAGAAAAGTTTACATGACGATCTACTAACAAAAAGTAGTTAATATAAATAAACTATATAATATATGATTTAATAAACATTTTTATAGAAATTGGATATAAAACTAAAATATATAATAATAATATATCATTATTAATATTTTATATATTTATATATAAATATTATTGAATAAATACATCATTAATAAATTATTTAAAATGAATCATAAATAAAGTGTACACACAAACACACACACACATACTTATATATATATATATATATATATATATATATATATATATATATATTATAGTTGAATCAATCAATTAAATTAATAAATTATTCAATCAATCAATTTTAAACCATATTAATTACACATACCAAACGGACAAACTTATTTGCACGTGCAATTGACACACACTACGTGATAATCAAAGAGTGATGTAGGCTGTAAATCATTTGGTCACACTACTCACTGGAAAAAGTAGTTGTTTCTGAAAAACGGGGATGTTTCTTCGGTACTAAGTCAATACTAAAATAATAGCAGCTTTCGCTGACGTGTGTTTGTGCACATGCTCTGTGGAGAGCTTTCAAATATCAACTCTAAATTGTAGATAAAAAAAATAAAAAAGATTTGTGAATTATACCTTGCAATTTACAATGAAGCTAAATCAAAGTTTTGCATTTTCCCAATATTGCAGCACCAATAAAGCCTGACACTATCAACACTAAGGTCATGGGTTCGATTCCCAGGGAATGTACTGACAACTTTTTTTTCTTATGCACCTAGAAGACACTTTTATCCAAAACGAGTCACAATAGAAGAACTAAAGCAATTTGTAACAGAATGTGACTGAAATTATATATTTAAAGATTTACTTGAGTATTTTTGTCCATGCAATGAAAGTCAATAAGGTCTAGTGCTATCTGGACCCAACAGGTTTTAAAGAACATGAGGGTCAGTCATTGATGAAGAATTGTTATTTTAGGGGAACTACACCTTTAAGTAGCAGTTGCTAATTTTAGTTAGTGAACCCCAACACGGCAATAGTATGCAGTACATGTCCAAAACATGGTGTTACTACGGTAAATGTAAAAAAAACCTGACTGTACCATGGTATATGTTTAAAAAATAAATAAATGCAAGTATATTGCACTACCATGGTGCATGTCCAATACAAACATGGTATTATATTGTACATTCCAAAAGGAGAGAAAAAAATACATTATTACTGTATATAAAAAATAAAATAAAAACCTTGGTAATATGCATTACTTTTTGTTCTTGGCAGCCTACTTAATTTTTGTGCAGTTTTTGAAGTTTCATTGTGTGCGTAACATGCACATATTTTTGTATATATTGCGTGTATGACTTTTCATTTTTGGTTTAATTTTCATTTCCTGCATCACACACTATGATCCATGCAGGTGAGAACATTGTGTTTCTGGCTGGTCTGAGTCGTGATGGAGTGTGTGCTTGAGATTCTGAGCACAATCTGTTAGAAAAGCACAACACACACAGAGTCTTCAATCTACAAAAGCTTCTCCTGCGAGTTACACAATAACAGAGGTAGAGCGGCAATATTTACACAGTCTTGCTCACTTGGACACATAATCTCATTCACACTATCACACACAGTCTAACACACACACACACACACGCAAGTGTGTGAGAGGTGCTGATGGCTGTCAAGATGCTCGGCCCCTGCAGTGTGGAGAGTTTCGAGTGAGACGTTTAGCTCAGTGTATAACAGAGCGGTCAAGGGAGAATGACAGAGCGAGAAACCGTGAATCTTCATCTGTGAACCCCAGCGACAGCGTCCCACACTGCTTCACATACTGGTGGCAAGCCTGGACCGTAGACAACCTCAATTCTGCCTCCTACCGTGCCACATGCAAACACACGGGTACTCAATGTGCTCCGTGTGGCTTCTGGCATGTCCTCGCGTGAAGGATGCCCCACCGTCAGGCAGCAGAGCATGAAACCACATCTCTCCACATGGAGAAGGTTAGAATATTGCTAGGCAACGTTCCTGGCCTCTCCGGTTTGAAAACAGAGGTACAACCTGTGCCCGCCACAATTGAGCAGATGTTAATGTCTCCATTGATTTAGAAGATCATATCACGGACACCTGTACCTAAATCCTGCATGCACAGAAACGCACACACGAGATACATACCCACAGCAGTTTACACGTCAAACTGAAAAACAACATTCTAGATGAGTCCCACGCACCCAACACCAACTCCTCAGGACATGTTCGTTCATTTCTCAGAGCAACTGGTTCTTCACGGATACCGACTTGTTTGGATTGGACTTACCTCTGTGCAGGAAGCATCACATACAAGGCTTCTTCAAACCATCCCAGAAAACAGTTATGAGAGAGAGAGTCAGGAAAATTCACACTGGGCTGATAGTCCAAGCAGCCTGGTAAAAAATCTTTTTTCACGTTTTTCCGTTGTTCCCCCCTCTCTCTCTCTCTCTGCTGTCTCTCTTTCCCGTTGCCTCCCCAAGAGCAGAGGAGTGGAGAGGAGAGGAGCCGATCTCCCCAGCGCTGGTGTTAAGCTGTGCGTTTAGAGCTCCTCTGCAGCGATCTCGGCATCTTCCACCGACTCCTCTGGCACACGGCAAAACATGGAGCCAGATACCGGATTCGGGATTCTTGATTGCCACTGGCCCCTGCTCACTCTGGAATACTAATCGGTATTCCTCTTATCTCATCTGTCATCCTATTCTGCTCTCACTGTAAATGTCAAAACCATGCCTCATATCCAATCGAGAGGAGAAACCGATCCTGGTAAAAAAGGAATCCTCTTTCTCGTATGATCAGTGATGATGATGGTGATGATGTCATGTTTCAGGTTTTTTTTTTTTTTTTTTTTCTGCATCACTGTCACCACAGATGGAAGAGGACGCAACCTGAGATGGCCAAATTAGGAAGCCCATAATTTCCCTTTGGGAAACACATTAGTGCGCAGGAGAGATGCTAATCACTAGGTTGTTAACAATTACAATGTGCGCTGGAGAGAGAAAAAAAAAGAATAGATTGTCTTGACAAGCTTATTGTAGGATCTAATTTTAAAACAGAATTCAGCTGATTACGGCGTCTGCTGCTAATATGAGCGCAGCTTCGCAGCTAACTGTTAGCTTAGCATTGAACTTCTGTACTCTCTTCAGTTATATGTACTTCGGTTAAACTACATGTGCTGCTATTTTTGCTTCACAAACTATTTTGGTAGTGCTGGGAAGTATATCTGTAAAAACATGCCTATACAGTTTGTACAAACCTTTTGAATGTTAGTGTCACGTATAGCACTTCATGTATGGATTTTCTAACGCAGTAGGTTTTCTCAGAAGGCCACCGATACAGCGTTGCACTTGCGAGGTGAAGCACTTAAGTACGAATCCTGTGAAACTACGTTTTGACCTGTGTATAAGCAAGTAAAAATAGTACAGTTGCATCAATAATTGTGTTTTCATATCACTTTTGCTTTCGTAAACACTCTCTGGTAGATTTAGGGTTGGGTTTGGTGTAACAGGTTTGCTTTTTCCCAAGACGATAGAGCATTAGCCTTTTAGCGACACTCCGCATACATTTGAATGCCTGTACCAATGGAATAAAAATGTGGCCACATGTTTTAGCGCCACTTACTGAACACTTCATCTTTGAAAAAGTGCATTGAACGGTATGTGTAAGAGTTTTGCAAAAAATGTAGAGGCACATTTTTCAAGAATGTTTAGTTTATATAGCATAAAATATGTCCAAAACATTAATTTGCTATTGATTGGTCTATACTTCCATTCATTCCAATGTATGTCTACTATCTTAGCATTGAACATCTGTACTAACTTTAATTATGCAAATGTGGGAGACCAGAAGTGCAAATACTTGTAGAGAAGCTCTGCGTTGCATTATTATTATTATTATTATTATTATTATTATTTATGAAGTTTAATGAACTCTGACACATTATTTGTTTGGTGAGGCATAAACTTGTAGTGTTACAAGCAAGAAGTCGTTGGTATATTTTCACATTTTGAATTCATTATACTAGGTATTTATGATGAAAACATTCAAACCTTTTCAAAGACTAAAGTGACAGCGGCAGTGAATAGTGAGTAGAGTGAATGGATGAATTTTTGAACACAATTTATGCTTGGATGTGTAAAGTACGATACTGCCCGTGACTCTTTTATTGCCTGATGTACCTCGCAAGTTCAGTTCCAAGACAGAATGTCATAAACACTTTTCCTTTCTCCTTTTCCAAACTGACAGCTGCTGAACACCAGTCTCTTGGCATTGTTCTCGGCTTTTGCCATTACGATGACAACCGATGTAGATATACTAGACGTTGACTGCATTGTCTGAACAAATGGACTTGATTCATCACTTCCGAAATGACAGCGTGGGCAATCAGTCCTGCCAATCAGATTTAAAAAACAAATTGGAATCGGATGCAGTGTGAACAAAGCACTTGGTTTCCTCTTCAAAAGCAAAGCAAAGAAACGTTGATTCTTAGAAGGCAATGACAGACAAAAGGAGACACTTCAAGATTACACAACATTGCAGTGAGCTTCACCAAGACCATTTGGTGGGTGTGAATGCTTAGATGAGTCCTTGACCATTTCACAAGAGTCTGTAGGGATACATCCTTGAACCGAGAGAAATACATAAGAATGAGAAGCAAGTTGTTCATCTCAAAGAAACCTTAAATTAGACCAGGGGTTCCCAAACTTTTCAGACCGCGACCCCCAATATTAGATTGCTGACGACCCGCGAAATACTTATGAAAGTGATCCAAAAGGGACTGAAGGTGAGCCGTAATAGACGCCTTGATGCTGTTAACACTGAGTGCATTTTCCTCCATGAATTCTTCCAGTTCAGAAAACATGTCTATGCGTCCCATTTCCACTCTCTCTCTCCAACGCACCAGCTTTCTCGCAAATGCCTGCACTTTATCGTTAAACAGACAAAGTGTAATAAAATAAAGACCTAAATGTGTATTTCGGACTTTTTTTTCACCATCTCGCATTAACATATATATATAAAAAAAAGTTTCTGTAAATAATCTCGCGACCCCCCGCTCCCCACTCCGCGACCCCCCGGTGGGTCGCGACCCCCACTTTGGTCGCGAACCACTGAATTAGACAACTGGAACAGTTTTTGATTGACAGTGTAAGGCAAGCTCCATTCTAAATCACATGAGCATACTACATAAATAAATGTATATCAATAAATCAAAAGTTTAGTATGTCCAAATACACAATGCCCAACCGCTGAACTATTTCTGAAGAGATTCCAACGTATGCATCCATTTGACACTTTACCATCCAATGAGGCCATGAGAGAAAGAAATGGTCATATTTGGAAATGGCAGGAAGCATCAACTCTGTGGATGTCTGTTACAGCCCGAGGTATTTTGTATTTATCCACTAGGTGAAGTTGTTCCATGATCTGGCCTCCTCCACAGCTTGAGTATAGAACAGGTGTGGCGTTTTACCTGTAATTGTGTTTGGGATAAAACCTAAGGACATGGACTGCGGGCATTGATCCTTTCCTCTTCAGCCCTGTATTGTTTTTTCTTTATAACTTTACTCATATTTTTGTATTATTACTTGATTAATTTCTGATTAAAAGTTTACGTAAACTTTATTCATATTCTTGGCCTCCCTAGTGGTTGTAACAATGTCATACGTCACATGATATTCCTAAATGTTGATGATGTATCAGAGTTGGTGTTAACATTACAAGATAACAACTGTAGGCTCTACAATTTGAGAAATCGCAACAGTCAACTTGGATTGAGTGCCTTGATAACAATAAAAAATTAGAGCATTTACGGCACTGAATTTCTGTCAGAGCTGGCGACAGTCAATCATTGTTTGTAGAAATTACAGGAATGAATGAGAAGTGCAAAACTGACTTTCATTTATTTTTCGCAAGTTTTTCAGTGTAAAAAATAGGTCAATCCAAAACAAATGTTTAATTTGTTTAATAGCAAACATGTTGAAGATTAGCCAAAAGACCGTCAATTCATTAAACGATAAGCTTGTTTTCCCACAAAAGCAGTTTAGGAAGCACACTAAAGACTTCTGATTTCTTTCCCTGCATGCCGCAGTGTCAGGGGCCATTCACACAGAAAGACTTTCCCATAGTTTTCTATGGAAACAAGCACTAGAAGGATTTGTTTTGACCATAGTGCTCACATCACGCGCATCTTGCAACATCTTGCGAATGAAAGTGATATTAAAAAGACAGCGTTTAACACATTTAATGAAAGTTCGGCTTTAAAAAAAAAACACTTGGTCTTGAGGTCTTATGTTTTTTTCCCCATTCCCCTGCCCACGTCTCAGATTTCGGCTATGCTTTTTGTTATTCTTTGCTAACACTGAAGGCTTACCATAAAGCAGCTCTATATTTACGCATTGCATTCATCCAACACGCACCACAGAGAAATACTTCAGTACATGAACCGAATTTAGTTTGGTGACGACAGTAGTGGATCCTACAAACATTTACAATTACACTGAGTTCAGCGGCAAGTCAGTTTCATAGTACATTCCTCTAAAGTTTGGTGAAAACTTGGAGCTTTGTCACACATTGTTGAGAGGTGTTTTTGGTTCACTGGATGCTAGGCTACCTCACTGTCATGTAAGACAGCATTGGCCTTTTGAATGCCCACTGCAGCCAAACCTTCCTCAACAAAATCGACTTCCTGTCAGTTATCTGTTGCTTTACTAACACTTATAGCATAAACTGACTGTTACAACAACTAGAGTGCTTCACATGAACAAAGTCTGTAGTTTGGTTAAATATAACCTTAGTTCAAGGCTCTGCTGTTTGTTTTCAAGGAACAAAAGTGTGAGTTTAAACCGAGAGACTGTTGCTGAGTACTGTCTCAACACCTAAGGTTCAGACTCATTAGCTTCATTAGCATCAGGGTGTGTTTACACTCCCACCTTGCCAAAATATCATTAACACTCCTTATGAAGATCACATTCACTTTCACAGGCAGCAAAAAGGTGCATTAGAAATGTTAAAATGCCCTTAAGGTGTCACATTTTCTTTAGTTTATGATTTAAAATGAATAAACCGTTTTGACTGGTAGGGTGTGTGTGAGTGTTTGAGACATCTCCTGACAGCCTCCCCTTCAATGTGATTCGCTTCATTTATTCAGAGGGCAGATCTATCGGGTTGCTCATTATTTTGGGCTGCATCCCATTTGAATAAGGTGAATCTTAATCACAGCAGAGGGCAAAAAGAGGGCCTTTCGGGTAACTACTTGCTGTTACCATACACAGCTCAAGGACAAAGCATTATTGGACTGATCATCTTGCTTTAGTGGAATTCCAATGGACTAATTAAAATTATTATTTTGTTTCTCTTTGGAACACTTGACACAGATTGGTCAGTTACAACATTCAAATATATAAGGGCTGCATGTTTGCATGTTTGCACGTTATGGCTTGAGTATCAAATCACTGAACTGAGAACAGTATTTTTTCAGACATGTCTGAAATGTGAACTGCCGAGGGCTTGAACCAAACAGTTGAGAGAAATGAGAAAAATTTCAGGTGATTTATGTAAAGAGTGAGTTAAGTCTAGTTTAATCACTTTATATGCTGTAAACGTAAAACATCCCCATTTAATAACAACATCACGTGACATCATTGCATGATTTTTGGTTCTTTGAAACAAACTGTCTGAAATTACCAGTTCATGGAAAAAAATAAAAAATAAACTAAAAGCTTTATGGTTTAATTTTTTTAAATGAAGAAATGAAGACAGTTGTGCTTTAAAAAAATACATATATATAATAATAATAAATATATATATATTATTATTATTTGTATTTTTTTAGGGCTGTCGATTGAAAATTTTATGTAAAAAAAAATTATGCAATCGCGATTAATCACATATTTCATGAAATTAAGACTTAGACTATTTATCTTGTGTCAAATGTTTATTTGGTCATCATTTGATCTAGCAAAGTAAACCAAAAGATTGAAGGGTGATTCTCAAAAATCTGTATTTTTTGCAAGCTTTTTTTCAAGATAAATTCAGATGTCTTTCCAAAAAAGGACACTTCAAACTCCAAAAGGACACCAAAGGAGCCCACATAAGCACAAAGAAAAAAATCTGAATTTTATAAGATGTGTACAGTACAGTGCAACAGCAAAGAGCTTTTTTACATTTCAGAGAAGTCAAGTTGCCATACCGAACAGGACCACATGGAGAAGCAAAAAATAAATCAATAAATAAATAAACCGCCTGCTGACTCAGTATAACTAAACACGGCAACATACACATGACACATCAAAACATTATTGTATATGTGTGGTTGGAACAACGTGAATGTATGGAAATGTATGGGCTTGTGCATAAATACAATGTGCAATCAGTGCATCAAGAGCACTCATAAACACATTATCATAATAGACTCACGAGTGCTTACTGTACAACTTCTGTACGCCACTGCAATCATCTTTTACCTTGATAATATTGTGTTGATTTCGATTGCTTACATTGTCCTCATTTGTAAGTCGCTTTGGATAAAAGTGTCTGCTAAATTATATATATATATATATATATATATATATATATATATATATATATATATTTATATATATATCAATAAATTAAATTATAAACTTGTGCATTTAGCAGACACTTTTATCCAAAGCGACTTACAGTGCATTCAGGCTAACAATTTTTACCTATTATGTGTTCCCGGGGAATCGAACCCCCAATCTTGCGCTTGATGAAAGCAAGAAATCTAAAAACAAAATCTAATTCAGAATGTTAACAAAAACTATAATATCATATGTACCAGTGTTACTCAAATAACACTGGTACAACAAACCTCAAGCTTTTTTAAAACTTATTTTAAATCATAACAGCAATATATACAGTATACACCTTGTGGTTTAATTTCTACAGAAACCAACAGAATTCAACTGGAACTCTACTGAAACCATCATTTTGCTATCTGACATCAAAAAATAAAATGTTGTTTTACACTTTAAATACCTTATTAAAAAATTATGGAAATTCTAAACTTAGAATAGTGTAAATATCATTGCTTTTAGATCTTTATTAAATATTGGTTGAAGCCTGTGATTGGCTGATCTGTGTGATTAAGGCACTTATGTAGAGTGTGTCCAATGAAAGGTGCTGCACATGAAAAGGATGTATTATAAAAGGACTGTGAATTAACATAATGCAAAATGTACGATTTGCCACCCACGGTTTGTTGCAAGCTGGTTTGATGTCGTCCTGAGACTTTTTTGCTGTTTACAAAGACTAGGGAATTTACAGAGACAGATGTGATTTCTCAAGACGCCTATTTCAGTGATAAATGACAGGTAATAGGGACACAAGGATGATTTCACTCTGGTGCCTTTTAATTAACAGAAACTGAAATAAGAAAAAAAAACAATGGACAGAAGTATGTGGAGGGGGGCGGGAAATGTCACAAGCCGAAGGAAATGTCAAAAGACAGGTCATCCACACAAAAATACCTCCACACATGCTGTACCCTGCAAATCACTTCTGTGACAGGAATCTTGCTCATTTTTCTTGATTTCTCTGCTTCCATCAAGTAGATAACGGTGCAAATCATGCAATCGTCCAAATATTTTGGACTACTGTAGGCGATATACAGAAAATTAAAAAAAAATATATATTCTCCATATTTTGTTTCAATATCAAAAATGGCATTATAGTTGGTAATTTGATTCATTTACATTTTAATGAATCATAATGAATCTGTTTAATTAATTATTTATGTTATCTCAAAATGGTCACAGTCTCCATGTGACATAATTGATATTAAAATGTTTTGAATAATTAAATATAATATTTAATTGTGTTTACTTAATGAAAAACAAAGAGGGAAAACATGCCGCCTTCATTCTTAACTAGCTTTTTTTGGACACACTTTATATTAAGTGGCCTTAACTACTATGTACTTACATTTTAATTAATAATTTAGTACAATGTACTTATTGTGTACATACATGTTTTTACATTGTACTTATATTTAAAAAAAACGACATGTAATTACATCTGTATTTAATTTCTGTAATTACATTTATAATTACACTGTTGACCAATACTTTACACTTTAACCCACCCTTAAACTTACCCATACCTCCAACCCTCTCCCTAACCTTACCCCATCCCACCTCAATAGCAGCAAAAGTGTTTTACGATACAATATGAACACAGTAAGTACATTGTACTTATTGTTTTATGTAAGTACATAGTAGTTAAGGCCACCTAATATAAAGTGGGACCGATGTTTTTTTAATATGTTTTAGTTTATGTAATTAAACATTTACTTGGCAACAATGGCTGTTTAATCGAAATGACAGTTCATCTTATTGAAAAAATGAATCTGAACAAATACAGTGAAACACTACTTTCAAAGAGTTTTCACTCTGAAATTGCAAGTAAATTTGGCAAATGATTATAAAGAATTGACAAGCAACACATTGAATTAAGTAGAAAGACAAAATGATATTTTCGTGTGAACCATACTCCATTAATCTTTTATTTTCAATCTGATGTTTGTTTTATTGAAGAAATAAAAAAAAGGTTCAATAAATGAAGAGATGCATGGGAAATAGTCAAAAAGCTGGGAAATGGTGTGATTTGGATTTGCTATATTGCCCAGCGCTAGTATGGACAGTATGGAGAGATGCCAAATATCAGTGTGCAGCACCATATGACCATTAGTTAGCCATTAATAGCACCTGACCGACCTCTGGAAGAAAGCCGAGAAATAACATAAGGAGGGACACCAAAACGTGACCACTTTATTTTTATCCCAAAGGAGGAAACACATTCTGCTGTTCATTATAAGCTACATTCAATTTACTGAAAAAAAAAAAAAAAAAAAACCTGTTGCAGTTCATATGTCAAATGTTGTGAATTTTACTATTTCCTGACCCTGTAATTTGCAGAAGAATAGCCAATGCTGGCTGGAAGTGCCAGATTCTGATTGGTTATGTAGCTCCGCCCCCTTTCAGTACCACACTCGTTTGCTTCCAAATCGACTTCCTGTTTGTATTTCCTCAGGAAACGAATTATGAATATACTTTAACATTCATACTGACATTCATGACATCAGCTTCGGCCGTTACAATGCACATCCTAATTTTCGTTAACTCTACAATAAGTAAATTAATTTATCCGCAAGACCTTCATCTAATTCATCTTCAACTGAACACTAATGGCTTCACCCAATTCCAGTTTCAAAGGTCATGGCATATTTGTCCTCCAAAGCCCACTGACCCGCGGCTCACAGGTATCCCCAGAGGAAGATGACAGCTGCAGGGGTTCAGGAACCCCCTCAAACCAGTCCCCATGGGAACAGCTGAGAGATCCACTACAGGGGGCTCTTCGTCCCTCAACACATTCAGTCCAGCCAGTTGAAACTCTTGAATTGCCTGACATGAGCCTTTTTAGGCCTGGCATTCACACTGAGCACTGAGCCATTTTATTTGCTCCAGGGGAAGCCCAATGCTTTTCTCTCTGTCTCCCTCTGTATAAGGATATTGTACAAAAAAATACATCAATAAAAAACAAAAAAAAGAATTAGTTTTCCTCACATTGATTAGTTGAAACCTTTTAATATGAATAAAAAAAATATATTTATTTTTCCCCTAAGATTCATATTTATAGTAAAGACCATACACCAGCAATTAATGTCTAGCTATTGAGTGAAAACTGTTCCATCATCAAATGTTTTCACTGCATTTGCTTTTAAACAAACATGAAGAAAACACGTAAGCCACAATTTTCTTTTAGACCAACAACAACAACAAAAAAGCACTTTAAATAAATAACCCCAGTTCGCTTTTTTCAGCACAGGATCTGAACCTTAATGTAATGATCTATCTTTTCAAATAAGTGTAATTTCTAGGTTTCTACTTTTCTATCCGCAAAACACACATCCAAAAAAATTACTTTATTCAACAATTCGTCTCCTCCGGTCACTCTCGGGCCATTTTGGAGAGTATCCACTGAACGCAAACAGCGTATGTTGTTCTGCGTCAGCTGCGCCACACGGATACATTTTCTACATTGTTTGTGCTTTGATTTGAACAAAAACAATGTTCCCGTGTGGCAAAAAATATTCTCGTAGCTTCGTAAAATAACTGTTGGACCAAATTAATGCCAGAATTTTAATTTTTGGGTGAACTATCCCTTTAACACAATGCCCAAATTTACATATCACATACAGCATTTGCAAATATGGTGTGTAATGACATCAGTTTAAGCTCAGCTATCCAATCACATGGTCTCTTGAGAAAAAGTCACGTGACTTTTTGACGCACATCAAGACATTAATTAAATGGGTTTACAGCGTAGTTTATGCACAAGTTCTCTCACTGGACAAAAAAAAAATCCTCAGAGAGCATGTGCTTTTATGCACATTTTTTGAATTTTTTTCTGAAGCATTTCCATTAGGCATTTTTTATGCAATATCCCAAAATTTGATATGCTATAATCCCAAAACAACAACAGATGTTCTATAGAATAGAATATAATAGATTAGAATAGAATAGATTAGAATAGAATAGACGAATTGCAGCATATACTGCTGTATGTCTCCCTCTGGTGGCACGATGAAACCTTATTCAGCACAATGTGTCACGTGACATTCACACATATTCATCCATGTACAAAATTCTTGTGTATCTTGAGAAAGCACTGTATACTGCCTATTTTGCCTCATGAGCATAATTCTTTTCATCCTATCATCTGAGTTACTGGAATTTGGGACTCGTTCTGGGAAAGTTGACGCAAGTCTGCTCTCCACTGCCCATCCAAATTAATTGTGTCCTAGCTTAACGTCCTCCCTGTCCTGTAGTCCCCTCCCTGCTGTCCCATCCTGCTTATCTTTCTCTCTGATAAAAGTTTCTTCACCTACAAGAGTCCTGTGCTAACTGAGCAACTTCCGTTGAGCTGAATGAGACGACGCTCAACCCAAAACATCTGAAAATGGCGCCATCTAGTGAAAATAACAAACTCACAAACTTGCCTGATGAAGACTTGCCAGAGAAATGTGAAGAAAATGCAAGAATGAAACCAAAACCAAATGAGTTAGCAAAATTATGAGACCTCTCTGTATTTTTCGGTCTTGCACTGAACTAAATTTGTTCAACAGCATGGGTTTAATGAGTCAGATGTTGATTTGAAATGAAATGAGATAAACAGCATTAAACATGCACTGTCGGCCGTGACCTCGTGAAAACGCTGAGCCATGATGAATGAATTAAAAAAGGTGAACTGGTGACTCATTCTGAGATATATTCTCCTCTCCATGAATGAACTAAATATTGAATGCTTTTACAAAGGATTGTTGCTGGATCTGGTTGATGAATACTGATGGTTTGTATACCGCTGAATACATAATCAGCATCAGATACTGGTTCAACAAACAGATCTGAGCATGTTCAGGATCACCTCCAATGACATCAGCCTCCCTCGTCTCCATAGAAACAGCAGCAGGGCTCTCTCAATATTCACTGGTACACAGAGGTAAACTATAGCCATGCAGGACATTGTGGGCTGATGCACAGTCGGCTGGACAGCTTGCCATCAATCATGTGCGCTCAAGAATTTAGAAAACTGCATACAGTGGTTCATCAGCAACCTTGAGGGTCTTTAAACCCTCCGAAGACGGGCAAATTAACACAGGGCATCCCGAGAGCTGATAGAAGTGCCTTGATTTTCAAAAGAGCTAAATTTCTCTTTCAGATCCAAAAAGCATATACATCCAATAGGCCAGCACTGTTCGAATGCATTAGAAAGTCCAGTCTGATGTTTCTGATGTAATACAAATCATGCATAAGTTCATAATGGACAAAAGACATTCACTTCCAAACACAAGACAATCATCACAGTTGAACTTTAGAATGGAGAATTAGGTAAATGGTAAATGGCAAGAACAGGAACACTACAGGACAAACAGACGACTTCTCTCGGAGTGATTCCTTGGTGGTTTGGGCTTTTCAAAGTAAGTTGATTTAATTAAGTCTGCAGAAGTTGGTCATGTGACTTTTTCTGTGGAACACAGAAAGCTGATCAAAAGTTTGATCTGTAAGTTATGTTTTATTATTATTTTTAAACACAAAAAGTGGATTATGCTCAACCAGGATGGATTTATTTGATCAAAAATACAGAAAGATAAACAGTAATATCAGGAAAATATAATTATAATTAGTCCCCCTAATCAGCAATTTCAGCATGAATTTTCAGCATCATTACTCCAGTCCTAAATGTCACATGATCCTTCAGAAATCATTCTAATATGCTGATCTGGTACAAAAACAAACAAACAAACAAAAAAACATAGCCTATTATTACCGATGCTGAAAATTTTGTGCTGTTTAGTGAAAGTTGTAATATTTTTACTGAAACCTTGATACATCTGTTCCAGGATTCTTTGATGAATAAAAAATTTAAATTAACAGCATTTATTTGAAAAATAAATCTTTTGTAAATTTATGACTTCCACTTTTACTGACTTTTGGATAACAGCTGTGATTTTATTTTACTTTTTTAAAGAAAACCTTTATATACTTTCATGTAACTGTTGAACACTGTATTAACCAGAGATTGTTTAAGCTACTGTTTTTTGTACCAGTTGTATGGAGTGCTTTTGTTTTCATTCTGGAGCTTCACTTTGGCTTCTTCAGAACCCTTGCTTTTGTGTTCCACATAAGAAAGTATTTCATATAGGTTTAGACCAACGGGTGAGTAAATTCTGAAATACTTTTTGTTGTGAACTGTCCCTTTAAATCCTCAAATCACTGCACATCTCTCTTTTAGTCAGGAGTTAAGACGGAGAAAGGCCCTAAATATCCCATCCTGTCTCTTACCTGGACTCTTGTCAAGGAAAAGGCAGCAATGTGTCTGCAGGATCCATGGTAGCACCTGAGGCAGATGGAGAAATGAAGATGGAAATAGTACAATGGAGTAAAATTCACACAGAGAGACGATCGGTGAAGGAAGAGTATGAAGAGATGAGATAAACCATTTCACAGGAGACAGGGGCCATGCTAACTCAAGTTACTGAAGAAAAATATATAAATATCAAATGCATCTCCAAAACCCACAACTTACTGCTTTATTAACCCTCTGCATACAAATAAATACTATTCCGCACTTATTCTGGTAAAATCACCTAAAGCATTGACCTACAATAAGTGAGACGCACATGACGTCATCACTGTTTAGTACTGGCAACAGCAGGTGGGTTAAAACGTTCACTAAGACCATTCATAACATCAGCAGAAACATCTGTAGTCTTTGGAATGACACGTGATTCATTTCCCTGATCTAATGAGTTAAACGGTGTCAGTCGACCGGAGCACTAATACTGATGATTAGAAGACTATTACAACACTGTTTCATTTCCATCGATCAACGCCAGCTGCAATACCTTTTTTCAGAGCTGACATTCTCCAGAGGCTCGTGGCATCGCTTCAGTCCTGGATGTGAATGCGGACGGTGTTTGTGAGCACGCAGGACCGTGCAGGTGTGTGTCAGCAGCCCATGGTTTAGTATACAGTACACACGTGTGTTGAGCTGCAGTGCGCTCGCATCAGCAGAAACCCCACAGACCCTCCGACAACACACTGCTGCTGCTTTTACTGCATAGACTGCCTCATCACAAGCGGGTTCTGCCTCTGATTAAAGAAACACAAGTGGGTTCTGCCTCTGATTAAAGAAACACAAGTAAGCTTATGAAGACAGAAAGTGGCCATGGTGGAAAGCCATTCAAATAAAGCGTCATTGCGATATATAACTTTTGAGGCGCTGTGTCCAGGAGGGGGAGCCATAGATAAATAGACAAAAATTATTAGGATGAAGTAAAGATCATGCTCTTTGAAGACATTTTGTAAATTTCCTACCGTAAACATATCAAAACTTAATTTTTGATTCGTAATGTGCATTATTAAGGACTTCATTTGCATATATTTAGGCGATTTTCTCTATATTTAGATTTCATTGCACCCTCAGATTCCAGATTTTCAAATAGTTGCAAAGTCTGATGATGCAAATTGTAATTTATTTCCCTTCAAATTTTAAATGTGGCCCGCTTGGCCTCTGAACCCGAGTAGCCATGAATTAGACCATGCATTAATTAGTTTTGGTGGACTTGGACAAAGAAAACTAAAATACAGAGAAAGACTTTTTATTAAAAGCAGTCATTTCGTGATAACAAACACCTTTCCACCAAGAAAAAAAAAAAACTTTATTGGTGAACAACTGTTTCACTGGTTTTCAAACTGTAATGTTCACAAGAACAATGTCACAGGCTTTCATTTATGATCATATTGACCAAATTAGACTTTAATCAATACAAAATGTATACAAAGCTTTAAAAACAAACAGAAGGCATCAACAAATTAGTGTTACGCTTGATAAATATGCACATTCAATATGGCAAAATGAATTAGAATACAAAATATAAATTTGTAGCAAGACCATGGTTTGAATCCTAACTTTGCTGACAAAATAAATAGGATTAAGTTCACCAATAACTTGTTTTCTTTTTATTCAGTATCTTTCTGTGGTGCAATTTGTACTTCATCCCAGTTTAAATCACCCTTGAAAGAAAAGTTCAAACTGACTCAAATGGAAAATCCTGAATGTGTTTGCACTAGACAATTTTTACCGGTTGAACCGGTTTTGAACTTTATGAACTGGGAGTTTGCATGGTTCTATGAGGTCGGGACGCCACCGCCGATAGGAGGAGTGGAGAGCGCCAGCAGCAGGAGACTCTTGAGTTTCACTGACATGGCTGCGATCTCTGGGTCCTGAGTTTCATACATCTTCACCAGCCGGGCGAATCTGAGAACACCTGAAAGGAAAAAGGCAGCAGTTGAAATGACAGCATTTGGTTTGTGTTTACATGTTTGCACATTTGATCTCACCTTCTCCTTCATTGTTGAAGCCGTATGCTTTGATGACTTCCTGTTGGATCTGAGTGGCCACAGGAAGCACAAGCTGCAGCATCTTGCCCATGTCGTTGCAGGCGCTCTCTCTGGCTTCCTCCATGCGGGCTGCGTTCTCAGGCACGGAGAAGGCCTGGATGACCTCAGTAAGAACACCTGTAATGAACGAGAAACAGTCTGGGTGAGTCTAAGTCATGCCATGACCCCTGAGCATATGATTTAAGGCCTGACCTCTCACCTCTGGCCTGCTCTACAGTGAGTGTGGGCTGCTGTGCTGGGGCAGAGGCCATGCTGGCTCACTCCACAGGGGAGAGGCACTACCGATATCTGCAAGCATGATTGAGTTCAACTATTTTATTGTAATTTTTTTGTCTGTCCTGTCTCTAGAAATGTCTCTATTTTACAGCATGTTTAAAGCAGCCTGCAAATGCATGCCAAAACAAACTTGACCAACAAAGAGACCCTGTTATCGGTTTCAAAGGTAGTCACGTACTAACTATGCATGTTAAATTAACGTAATACTATTTGTATGAACTATATAATATTGCACAGGATTTTAAATATTCCCCCAAAAGTTGCGCAAACATCACAAACCACTTATTTTCACACGTTAACTATACCACATGCTGGAAGTACACAGAGATATGAATAAAAATATAAATGAAACAATTAGACAATTACATTTGCTGAAAAATCACACACTTTTTGCTGAACAACTGCTTGAAATACGAAATAATAAACCTAATTTAAGAGCGTAATCAATTTCAAAAGCACAATTTAAAAAAAAAAAGCTGTCAAATCTATATACATATGTTTATGAAAACATAATTTTTTTTCTTATTTGTCATATGTTCTCACATTTGTTTTACTTTTGTAATGTGTTTTTGTAAAATCAAGGCATTGTAATAATATGTTGACCTGTTTTTATTATCTACGGTATTGGCTATTAAATATTTTTCAATACATAAAAATGACAACTGTAATTAATAAAAAGTACATATAGCCTACTTTTAACAATAAAAAAAAAAAAAAAAAAAAACATATGATTCCCATTTTTAGTTGGATAAATAACAAGATTTCAGTTATGTTATGATATTTAATAAAATTTTCCCGGTTTACATTTAAGAAATCTGATTAAAAAAAAAACAGCTCATCAACGGTTTGGTTCAGATTATGGGCAAAAAACGCAATACTAAATAAATAATACATAGATATTATGCATTAATACCTGCATAGATTTCTTGCATAGATTATTATACATGTAATATTGATATGATATGCTATTGCTGTTGTTGTTATGAAATTAAATTATGGAATTAAAGCTATGCTGGGTTCAGCTGTCATCTATCAATACAACGCTTACCGCAAAATCACTGACTGTTCGTTCTCTCGAGTCTCAGATGTAAATATATTATTATTTTTATACCTAAGTAATATTTTAAAAATTTTTTTGCACTTACATCGATTATGCCAGGACCTAACCAAAACCTCTCCTGTGACGCGGACGCACGCGCACTTCCGGTGCGTACAGCCATAAAAGTGTCCGTGTGCAACAACAACTAACGTTACCATAGAGATAAAACAGAACTACATTCAAGAATTGGCGAGGCTTTGAGACCGGAAATGTCTAATTTGTGAATCACGATTGGTCTAAACAGTTAACTTATTTAATCTCTTTACTGTGTGTTTTTAGTCAAAGTATTCTTAGCTCCTTTGCTGAAATGTGTCACGTGATAACTGTTACTTTTCACAGCGCTTGTCATCCTGGACCAATAACAGTGATGTGCTATTGCTAGAGATCAAGTGCTCATTGATTTTACAGCGATTGTTGTGCTCTTACCGTTTCGTTTATGTTTTGTGTTATCATTTGGAATTAATAAACTTACATTAATATACGTTTTAAATATGATGATGTTTTCACTGAGACAAAAAACGACCGGAAATTGGCTTTTGAGCCACCAAGCGCCCCCTGGAGGAACAAACCTTTAAGTGTAAGAGCAAACAAACAGCCAGCAGCATCGAGACATCTGCTGACAAGGGACACGGAAGTCTGGTAAATATTGACACGTGAACGTAATAGCGATTTAAACGCAGATCCATTCATATTTTTCCCTATGTTTTCAGGTATGAGATATGGAGTGTAAGCTGGCTGAGTTTAGAGAACGAAAGAAAGCACAGACCGCAGCCGAGAAACCTGCTGATCGTGTGATCCAGAGAGAAACGAGAGCAAGAAGCGATGGTTCTCCAGATCAGAAGCCCGATACCTGTCCACACACTGAGGTGTGACAACACTGGGCTTACTACTTCAAAAAGACACGGACAGTGACAAAATTACACACAAAACTAACAATTAGCAATGTAATTTTTGTCTAATAAGCCTAATCCATTATTTTCCTGTCATTGTAGGATCCCAGTCATTATTTGTTGAACACTACATGTGTTCGTTGGCTTCAGCGAGTGGCCCTCACCCGTCTGACCCTGCTCAAAGTGCTGCTGTGGCTCGTGCTGCTGGGACTGTTTTCAGAACTTGAGTTCGGCCTGCCCTTTTTTGTTATATCATTATTCTACTGGCTCTATGAGGGCCTTCGAAGCCCAAAAGCCCGACAACCTGGAGAAATGAGTGCGTACTCCGTGTTTAATCCAGATTGTCAGCCCATCCTGGGAACTTTAACAGCCGAACAGCTGGAAGGAGAGATGGGATACAGGCCAGCGGCCAATGGATGAACATGTGTGACATGAAGCAAACTTTGCAACAAGGAAAACAGTCTAAATATAGATCTGTAAAGTGCACTTGGAAAACTTGTTTGCATTATATTAATGTATCTTAGTAATGATCAGTTAACCTGTATTCAGATGTAATAAAATTATGTTGTTGATATATGTGTATATATATATTGATATACACCTCTTTCTGAGTTTGATTAAATCATTACCAGTTTAATCCCATCCAACAAATTAAGATGTATCACATATTGTTAGTCAACACTCTTATCCAAATTAATTAATGGAGCTGAAATGTTTTACTGAGAGACTAGACTTCCTCGAGGAAGGATTCTCGGATTCACTTAGAAAAAGATAGACTTTACTAATTAAAGGTCAGAAATAAGACAAAGGTCCTCAGTTAGCTGGACTATCACCCAAAAACTTTGTCGAGGATGACTATAAAATGAACAGGCCTATACTGTAACTATCAACTGAATCTCTCTGTCTGGAAACACTGCATTTATTGAAATGGTTTTCTACTAAAGGATTGACGTTGCACGGGACTACATGATTTCAGATTTTTTTTTTAATTCTCTTTGTCTTAAATCAGTTTAGTATTTTGTCAGAAATCACAAATAGGCCTACACTGATAGTCTACATCACTAAAATAACAATAAGGGCCTAATTGTACACACTCTCGGGGACACTAATGGTTTTACTGAAATCTCTATTTAAATAAAATAAAGCACAAAGTCAGATTTTTGTCATATATTACCTTATAATAATACAATGATTATGGTGTTTATATTTGAAATTTAAAGAAAAACCAGTGAAGCTTGTTCAGCCATGGTAAGAAAATAGTGATTTATTACCTCACATTTCAAACTTGTTTTTTTTTTCTAGCAATTGTGAAGGGAACAAAAAGTTTCTTTTTTGTTGGCAGAAACACCAATAAATAACTTAAGCTAACTGCTTTCTGCTGAGTTCTGAAGTTCTGTTTTTATCAGAATTGCAAGAAAACAGTCAGAACTGACAGAAAATTCTGTGATAATTTACATGTAGCCTATCTTTACAGAATTTTGGGTGAACACAACTCCACGGGCGTTAAGACCCTGCAGGAGCAGAAGCACGACGCAGCGCTACATGACATGCGTCCTGCCCCGCGCTGCTGATGTCCGAGTGCGTGCAGACAACCGCTGTGGACACACTGCGATTGAAGTAAGACATCAGCTACAGATCAAACCGATACTCAGTTACTGCTAAATATCCGTCTGCACCTTGACATTGCACGCGATTGCATGATAAATAAACGCTAACGACCATGACATGGTTAAGGTGTTAAAAAGTATGTGTTTTATAAATGTGTCTCTACTGTGGTAATTAGAAGGAGTATGAGAGTTTAGTAGATCAATGATAATTATGATTATGTTATGGAAAATAGTGCCTTGGTTCCGTGCTAAATTTTCTTCAGCAGGTCTCTTTAAACAGTATGACTCCTCTGCCATTTTTCATAATTACTAATAAGCAAACAGTTAATGAGTATTGTCATTGAAAACGACCAAACAAACAAACAAAAAAGAACTGTGATTATTGATTATTTTACGTTTTTTATGCAAAGCGACTTACAAATTAATTGAATTTTTAATAAATTTAGATAAATATTAAATTATACATATAATAATCAAAAAAATTAATATAAAAATAGATAACAATTAGTGGTGTCAAACGATTAATTGCATCCAAAATAAAAGTTTTTGCTCACATAATGTGTGTGTACTGTGTATATTTATTATGTATATATGAAAGCACACACATACAGTATATATTTTGAAAAAAAAAAAAAAAAAATTATATATATATATATATATGTATTTACATGCATATTTATATTCATATAAATATATATAACAGATAAAATATGCCAAGGTAAATATTCAGGATGATTTGAAAAACAAACAAATAAATAAAATTCCATAAACATCTGTTTTAATCTCTGATCTATATATTCTTTATTATAGATCAGTGGTTTTAATATACATATCCACATGATGTCACACGGTGCATGATAATGTCAGTGTCATTATGCTGATCAAATAACGAAAAAAATCACTGATACCAAAAAGACAGATCAATAGGAACTCATTATTTCAATATTCAATATTCTTTTTGACAAGAATATCATTCCTTGTAATGATCAGATAAGTGACTTGTATAACCGTTGTCTTCTGACTTTTCCCCTGGTTCTTTGCAGGAGTGTTTTTCTGAACTGCAGCGAGGTGCTTTGCTTCAGCCGGTGTGATGGCGAGCGACCTTGCAGTGTTGATGCGGCTGGTGGCTTCAGCCTACACCGTGGCCGAAAAGGCTGGAACTATTGTCCGAAAAGTGGTTCAAAGCGGAGAACTGGGTATCGTTGAAAAGGTACGGCGAGTAGAGACATGTTACCAACAAGGATGATGATCTCACCACACTTGAGAAATCCTAAGCTTTTAACTTCTTGGTTGAACAAATATGTTTAGCTACTGACACGTCCCACATCCTTATGAGAAGATTACATTACTGTCAATGTAGTAATTAATTTAGGTGCTAAAATTGATATTTGTAACCTGTGCTTCTTTTGAGCACAGACAGGAGCCAATGATCTACAGACTCTGGCTGACAGGCTTGTTCAGAAGAGTATATGTGCATCCCTGTCGAAGAGCTTTCCTAAAGTCACCATCATCGGGGAGGAGGTGTGTACATTTTGTAATATGAGGATGCTCAGCCTTTTTGGGATCCAACCAGTGGAACATTATATTCTGATTGAGGATTTATTCTATTTGTGCAGGAATTACCAGACGAGGATGTTGAAGAGGAGCTTTTAGAGAATGGGTACAACAGCCTGATTCTACAAAGGTCTTGTCCGGATCAATATGCCAGCCTGAAGGAGGAAGAGGTAACAGAATATGGGCATAATACTTGAAAAATTATAACTGTTTAATAAATATTCTGTTTTTAAACGAACTAATTCTGTTTTGAAAGAGTGTCTAATAGAACATAAAAGTATGTGTTTTTGTATTTGACTGAAGTTTAATCTTTATTTTTAGCTGGTTGTGTGGGTTGACCCTCTTGATGGCAGTAAAGAATATACAGAAGGTGAGCAGATAAATATATTTTATATTTACATTTTTTGTCAGCACATAAAAAAAAACATCTCTTCCACTTCCATTCTTTAAAGGGGTCATATGATGCAATTTCAAGTTTTTCTTTCTCTTCTGAGTTTAACAAGCTGTTCGTGAATAGATAAGATCCTTAAAGTTGCAAAGACTAAAGTCTCAAACCCCAAGAGATATTCTTATTCAAAGTTAAGACTCATCCATGCCCTCCTAAAACGTCTCGTTTAAACACGCCCCCACATGTCAACATCACAATGTGGGAAGATTTGCATAATGCCTCCCAAATGTTCACACAAAGACAGAAGGTGTAGCTTTGATTCTTGTTGTTGCTGCCGCCGCCACGACGTGGAGACGCTGTCCATTTCGTTGTGAAAGCGGAAATTCTTTGTTTGACCTCCCGAAAGAGGACACAACTGGAAATCAGTGGTTATGTTCTATTTACAACACTGTTCCAGAACAGTTCGACCCAAATAATCAGATGTGTGCAGCACATTTTATGTAGGTCTGTTTCCTGATCCTATACAATGCCGACTGTTCTGACTCAAAGCCTGTACGTTTGTTTACAAGGATTTAGTGTTCCTGTAGCTCAACTGGTAGAGCGGTGCGTTAGCAAGCAAGCTAGCGCAAGGTTGGGGGTTCGATTCCCCGGGAACACTTGATAGGTAAAAATTGATAGCCTGAATGCACTGTAAGTCGCTTTGGATAAAAGCGTCTGCTAAATGCACACATTTAATTTAATTTAATTTAATTTGTCACTGATCCAAACGTGGGTTTTGAGCAGCGTAGAGCGTAGCACTTGTTTGCCGTTTTTCCGATCACAAATACAGACATGGTTTTATGTTTACACGGTAGGGCTGGGCGATATATCTAACGATATGATCATGCGCATCTAATCAGTAAAGCTGCTTCCATGATCACCGCTAAAATCGCCATAACCTGCTTATAATTGGAGTGGCATTTAATAGACAGCCGTAGATCGCTGACAAGCTACACCATATCGCTTTCATTATCGAAGGCGATTCATCTGCGATAATGAACGCGATATGGTGTAGCTTGTCAGCGATCTACGGCTCTGTCTATTAAATGCAACTCCAATTATAAGCAGGTTATGGCGATTTTAGCGGTGATCATGGAAGCAGCTTTACTGATTAGATGCGCATGATCATATCGTTAGATATATCGCCCAGCCCTATTACATGGTGAGATGCAACTCAACATGTAAAAAGACTGTATAAGTAATTGTGATACGTAATTATGTCCCCACTGGATGCAACAAATGGCTCGTTTGTAATGGTATTTAATGTTTTTGTTTTCTTGTGCCTGTGTTATGACCGGGACACGTATTAGAGTATGCTGTGGGGTGTAACATTTCCGTCACACACTTGATGCATTCGGCCAATCACAAAGCACGGGACAGCTGTCCAATCAGAGCACACCACTCTTTTCAAAAATCTACTTGTTTCAGAAGGCGGGGCATAGAGGAGAAACTCAGTACAGTAATGTACAGTATGTGGAAATATAATTTTAGTTACACATTTCATTACACCAAGTACACAAATATATATATATATTTTTTTCATATTACCCTTTTAAGTTTTAGTCTTTAGTCCAACGTAAGCTGTAAACATCGTGGAGTAAATTCACCTAGGGCCGGTTGCACCAGCTGGACGTACCTCAGGTTTTAAGACTAGGCTGGACGTAAAATGCACTTAAAATCATGCGTAGAATTAATACCTGTTGCACCATCTAGGCCTAGTGCTACGTCTAAAACTAAATCTTACACCTATTTAAAGGTAGGTGTAAAGTGAAAAGTCTTTATTAGTTTTTAGACATTATACTTTTATTAATTGTCATCTCGGCTATCACTGAGGGAGAATGTGTCAGCATGGGAAGTTTACATACAGAAGGCAGTGCAGCCCTACAGAGCCCCTAATCATACGGTGATTTAATGTTTTTCTTTTTGGGGCATGAGATGTCACTTTGAAATAAAACTAGAGTAAATTTCTCTAAGCTCACCAGCAATCATTGCACTGAATTTGTGCTTTATTGCTGATGAAGTGCAACTAAACAATGTATTTAAGTTATCCAATGTACCTGTTAAATCTATATTTGCCATCCATTCAGTTTGTAATTGGTTGTCATCTTTAACTTTAATCAATTCAATCAAGTAATTAAGTCAATCAACTTAAGAAATTGCCACCACATTATTGGAAAAGTACATTTTTAAGAATGCAAATAATGCACAGGAAATTAAACAGAAAGAAAGTAATAATGGGTAAGGACATATTGCAGACCTGACTCAAATCTGCTATACCATTAGCACTAATGTTGTGTTCACACTTGTGTTCAGTTTTCTTGGTTCTTTTGGTCTGGACAAAAATAGAATATGATCCTTTTTGTCTTGGTTAACTTAGTGTTCACACCTTCTTGTTTACACCAAGCCGAAAGATACAAAACTAAAGGCATAAATATAAGTTTACAACCAGATTGACCAACTTTTATTATATATTGTATGATGGAACTTAATGTGTAAAGGAGCAAAAACAGTGCCAGGAATTCTTGTTTCACAAATGTAGATCTGCTGCAAGGTGCCTGTACCAAACATTCTGATGGGTTTTTGTTTATTAAGATGTCTTAAGTCTGTGTTGTGTTCATGTGTCTAGTAAACTGCACTAGAGTTCATTAGGACAAAGACCCCATGAAACGATGGGTCTTGGTCTGCTTGTTTGGTGTGTACCAAAGTTTGGGGCCTTAGGACAGGGGTATCCAAACTTGGTACTAGGAGGCCACTGTCCTACAGAGTTTAGCTCCAAATTGCCTCAAACACATTCAACAGATCAAACACATTTTGAAACAGTTTGTTTTACCGATCAAATTTTACTGTATGTGAACACATCCTAAGGTCCAATCCATAGTGGGGTTAACATTATTTTAATGTCAGAGCTGACTAATAAATACTTTGTATAATGATGATTGTGTGCCGTTTTATTGCAGGGCTTTTGGATCATGCGACAGTGTTAATAGGCATTGCTTATGGAGGGACAGCCATTGCTGGAGTCATCAATCAACCCTTCTACAACTACCAGGTCCAACCTGTTGGTTGCTCACACATGCTACACTACATTTGGTAGAGGCTGGGATTGTATGAACTGTTTTATTCTCTCTATTCATTCAGATGGGGACAGGTGCTTCTTTAGGCAGAACGTTATGGGGAGTATTGGGTTTGGGCGCATTTGGGTTTCAGCTTCAGGAAGTCCCAGATGGTAAAAGAATTATCACTACTACACGGTCCCATAGCAGTAAACTTGTAATTGACGCAGTGCAAGCCATGGAGCCTCATGATGTCATCCGAGTGGGAGGAGCTGGGAATAAGGTGAGTCACTAACCTTTGATTTAAGTCAGAATTGGTGTAGAACTTATGATTACATCTCCATTCTTGGCTTGGTAGATCATCCAGCTGGTGGAGGGAAAGGCCTCTGCTTATGTGTTTGCCAGTCCAGGATGTAAAAAGTGGGACACATGTGCACCTGAAGCCATTTTGCATGCAGCTGGAGGTGAAATTATTTTTTTGCATGTCCATTTTTGAAAAAGTGCTCGTTTTTTTGTCTAAATTTATGTTCTTTTTCATATACAGGCAAACTGACAGACATGCATGGTAATGCATACAGATATGATGCAAATGTGAAGCACATGAACTCTGCTGGAGTGTTGGCAACTCTGAGGAATCATGAGTACTATTCAAGCAGAGTGCCACAGGCTGTCCTACAGGCACTTCCTTCTGACTGAATCATAGCAGGATATGTCATACTATAAGTCATACTTGAAACTGTTGTGCATAAAGCACAAAGCTGTCCTTGTCATTTTTGATTCAATCATGGTTTAGTATGGTTTTTATTTTAACTTTATTTCTTAATTTACCACCACTAAAATTATTAAGATTTCATTATTTACTGAGTACATTCAGAACATGTTTTGATCCATTTCCAGTAGAGGATCAATTAAACCGTTTAGTTTTGTGTTGAGTTTTTGGTGGCTGCACTGTGATCCTTAAAGGATT
The DNA here is from genome assembly GCF_003368295.1 of Carassius auratus. Lineage (NCBI taxonomy): Eukaryota > Metazoa > Chordata > Actinopteri > Cypriniformes > Cyprinidae > Carassius > Carassius auratus. Next base: position 19,194,345 of record NC_039262.1, read on the forward strand.
AGTTCACCCAATAATCAAAATAATGTCATTAATAACTCACCCTCATGTCGTTCCAAAGCAGTAAGACCTCTGTTCATCTTCAGAACACAGTTTAAGATATTTTAGATTTAGTCAGAGAGCTCTCAGTCCCTCCATTGAAGCTGTGTGTACGGTATACTGTCCATGACCAGAAAGGTAAGAAAAACATCATCAAAGTAGTCCATGTGACATCAGAGGGTCCGTTAGAATTTGTTGAAGCATCGAAAATACAGTTTGGTCCAAAAATAGCAAAAACTACGACTTTATTCAGCATTGTCTTCTCTTCCGGTGTGTTGTGAGATTTATAAACACTGAAGTGTAGTGATATCCAGTTTCGCAACTAATCATTTGATGTAACCAGATCTTCTTAAACCAGTTCAACGAATCGAACTGAATCGTTTGAAACGGTTCATGTCTCCAATATGCATTAATCCACAAATGACTGTTTACTTATTTATTGGCTGACACTCCCTCTGAGTTAAAACAAACCAATATCCCGGAGTAATTCATTTACTCAAACAGTACACTGACTGAACGAGTCAGTCGGTGTTCATCTTAAGTTCTCTCTTCACAGCAGTTCAGTCAGTGTACTGTTTGAGTAAATGAAATACTCCGGGATATTGGTTTGTTTGAACTCAGAGGGAGTGTCAGCCACATTAAAAAAGTTAAGAGCTTAAGTAATTTGTGGATTAATACTTACGCAAACCGTTTCAAACGATTCAGTGAACTGGTTGAAGAAGATCTGGTTACATCAAATGATTCATCGCAAACCGGATATCATTGCAGTGTTTTGAAATCTCACAACAGACTGGAAGAGAAGACAATGCTGAAAAAAAGTCTTAGTTTTTGCTATTTTTGGACCAAAATGTTTTTCGATGCTTTAAACATATTCTAACTGGCCCTCTGATGTCACATGGACTACTTTGGATGTTTTCCTTACCTTTCTGGACATGGACAGTATACCGTTCACACAGCTTCAATGAAGGGACTGAGAGCTCTCGGACTAAATGTAAAGTATCTTAAACTGTGTTCTGAAGATGAACAGAGGTCTTACTGCTTTGGAACGACATGAGGGTGAGTTATTAATGACATAATTTTGATTATTGGATGAACTAACCCTTTAAACAGGGTCTTTTAATGTCATCTAAAGATTCTAATATGCCTGACAAGATTTTTATATTTTTTTGGTATATGAAGCACTATTACACTGAATGACATTTTAGTGGGTGTCTTCTGTGTGATTACATTAAAAATTATTCCTGCAATCATGGGACATTTTGGAAAGACTGAACTACCCTGTCACCTGATAACCAACCATAATCAAAGCATTACAACTGACACAAAAAAGTGTGCTAATAAAACGACACTGTTAAACCAGTTTGATGGAAAACAAGACCACACATTGAATGGGAAATAATCTTTATTTTAAATAATAGATATTTTATTGAAATTTCCAGAAATACTTTAAAATGTGCCATGAAAACAAATGTACTAATCATATTATTAATGCATGGTATGAAAAAGGCTTACCTGAGGTGTTATGCTGTCAGAAGTGTATTCCCATATTTGCTAAGCAGACCCAATGGCAGCTTGCAGGCCATCTGTTCAGCAGTACCAAGACATGGAGACTTAAAAACATAGTTCACTCGAAAAATAATTCTTATTATCATTCACTGGCACCTCATGTTTTTCCAAATCCACATGAAACAAAGAATGTTAACAAATGTACTGGCCAGTGTACTCCACATGAAGTAAATAAATGGAGATAGAGCCAGTCAAGCTCCAAAATGAAGAAAAGATAAGTTAATAAATAAGATTATATTAAAAACTACTTACCGTAATATGATTTACAATAGCTATATGTCCAAATTTAAGTCACTATTTAATTAGAATAGAAAGAGAATTGTCTAAATATGTCATTTTAATTTGAATTTATTGTGGACAGTCAATTAATAAATATAACTCTTCCTCATATGACTCCAAATGTGCATCATGAGTTATTTTATGGCAAAAAAGTACATTATTCCAAATTCCTTTTTTAATGTTTCACATTAAGAATTCAGTCACAAAGGCTTACAACAACTTATTTGAAAAACTGGGTTCCCATCATGTTATTCATCATCCTTAGAGGAACCAAACAAACAAAAGTATGACTGTCTTTATGTACTGCATAACTCTGCATAAATGTTTCCTGTGCATAGAAATCTCTCCTACGTAATATATTTATGCATGAGGAATAAAGTGGTGTTCCTTTAATTGGCCTTCACGTTTGATTTATGAGAGACAATTAATTTACGCAGAAGGCTGTTGTGCAACATAATACAGCACCTGACAGTAAATGCATGCACTAAGGCCTTAGTACGATGAATTGTAACAGATTCCCATGTGTATAAAATGTCTCACAAGTGTGAAATGTCATATGGGGTAGGCAGACAGTTTCTGAAGAAAGAGTGAAAGTTCATATAAAGAAGCTGATGTTGCCAAGAATATTAATTGTGCTGAAATCCTGAAAAAAAACAGACATAAATATATTTTGCTTACGTACTTGTTTTTATTTTTCTAATGATCACAAGAAACCATTAAAAATACACTGAATACAATTATAAACGGAACACCTTTGTTTTTGCCCCCATTTTTCATGAGCTGAACTCAAAGATCTAAGGCTTTATGTACACAAAAAGCCTATTTCTTTCAAATATTGTTCACAAATATGTCTAAATCTGTGTTAGTGAGCACTTCTCCTTTCCTGAGATAATCCATCCACCTCACAGTTGTGGCATATCAAGATGCTGATTAGACAGCATGATTATTGCACAGGTGTGTCTTAGGCTGCCCACAATAAAAGGCCACTCTAACGTTTCAGATAATTTGGCAGTACATCCAACCGGCCTCACAACCACAGACCATGTGTAACCACACCAGCCCAGGACCTCCACATCCAGCATCTTCACCTCCAAGATAGTCTGAGACCAGCCATCCGGACAGCTGCTGAATTTCTGCACAAACTGTCAGAAACCGTTTCAGGGAAGCTCATCTGCATACTTGTCCTCATTGGGGTCTCAACCTGACTGCAGTTCGTCGTCGTAACTGACTTGAGTGAGCAAATGCTCACATTTGATGGTGTCTGGCACTTTGGAGAGGTGTTCTCTTCATGGATGAATCCCGGTTTTCACTGTGCTGGGCAGATGGCAGACAGCATGTATTGCGTCATGTGGGTGAAGGGTTTGCTGATGTCAACGTTGTGGATCGAGTGCCCCTGGTGGTGGTGGGGTTATGGTATGGGCAGGCGTATGTTATGGAAAATGAACAGGTGCATTTTATTGATGGCATTTTGAATGCGCAGAGATACTGTGATGAGATCCTAAGGCCCACTGTTGTGCCATTCATCCATGAACATCACCTCATGTTGCAAGGATCTGTACACAATTCCTGGAAGCTAAAAACATCCCAGTTCTTGCGTGGCTATAGCATACACACCGGACATGTCACCCAATGAGCATGTTTGGGATGCTCTGGATCGGCGTATACGACAGCGTGTTCCAGTTCCTGCCAATATCCAGCAACTTCACACAGTCATTAAAGAGGAGTGGACCAACATTCTACAGGACACAATCAACAACCTGATCAACTCTATGAGAAAATGTGTTGCACTGCGTCAGTGAAATTGTTGTCACACCAGATAATGACTGGTTTTCGGACCCCCCAATACAGTAAAACTGCACATTTTAGAGTGGACTTTTTTTTGTTGCCAGCCTAAGGCATTCCTGTGCAATAATCATGCTGTTTAATCAGCATCTTGATATGCCACACCTGTGAGGTGGATGGATTATCTCAGCAAAGGAGAAGTGCTCACTAAAACAGATTTAGTTCGATTTGTGAACAATATTTGAGAGAAATAGGCCTTTTTGTGTACATAGAAAAAGTCTTAGATCTTTGAGTTCAGCTCATGAAAAATGGGGGCGAAAACAAAAGTGTTCCGTTTATTATTTTGTTCAGTGTAGTTAAGAATTTACTTTTTCTGTCCCAAATTTTGTAACATTTATGGCGTAAGAATGCAGCAACATTCATTCATTTCAGTGCAGAGTAAAAATTATTTGTCAGAACATGAATAAAAATAAAGCCACACATTTGTATTTTGTTTAATAGGACAAAAATGAACTTATATTCTTTTGATGATCTTTTTGAAACAAAAGCATGAAAGGAAAATGTTTTGGTGTAACACTTTTTTAATGTGCACTGATTTCAATGAATGCCTCTATGAATACAGTTTTATTATTTTCCAAACAAACAATAAATATTTAATTAATATATGAACTTGCATACAGTGTGGGGGAAACTACTAAGAAATTGTAGCTTGCCAAGTATTTCAATTTGACACATGCAAACTGCAGTCAAACTAGTTTTTTTGTTTGTTTGTTTTTTGGAAGTTTACCTTCCTGCAAAGTTAAGCTCTAGCCTTAATCAATGTGGCGAGTGGGGCGGGGCCAAGAGGCGTGGGAACGAGGAGTGAGGCCAGGTGTAGTGATTGAAGATGAGCTGCACCTGCGCCCCACCGCCGGTATCGAGTCCCACGTAGGAGATGGAAGGATATAAAACTGGAGCGACTCTAGTGAAGGACGAGTGAGGACCAGGCCTGGGACATTATTTTATGTTTGCTTTTTATTTTGTGCGCACCTGTCGTCCGCGAGGGGCTGGTGCGCTGTTTTGTGTTTATTTTGAATATTAAAGTGATTTTTGATTGTGCGCCGGTTCCCGCCTCCTTCTTCCCGATGATTACAAAGGTTAATATCGTTACAATCAAATACTCCTGAACCAGCCAATTAAGATTTTAGGAAGCACTTTTACAGGGCTGGAACTGAACTCTGCAGGCAGGCAGATCTCCAAGAACATTAATGATTTAGATTCATGTTACCGAAAACAGCAATGTAGCATGCTGTAGCTGGACCTTGTTACAAAAGCTATAGTTGAGCTACTGAATACTGAATTTTTTTGTTTAGTCACTGCTGGTATATGCAGAAAATATTCACATAAATATACATGGAACAAAATTAGCACAAAAATAACAGCCTTACATGGCTTGATGTTTGGACGTCCAGGACCAATGAAAAGCTGCAGTCCAATTGTTCTTGGTTGTCTTCCGTCCGTGAAGACTTTTTGCCCAGTTAGTTGTGGAAATGGGAATGTGGGAGACTGCTTAAACTGAGATGTGAAATACCTGGAGATTCATCCATTAGCATTTCCACTTCTCTCAAAAAGATGATGCTCAACTGGAGTAGGACCCCTGCAAAGATTGTGATGCGAAAAAAAAATCTTCATGGTCTTCCCCAAGGTGTAAACTGCCATGTAAGTAATAGCTTTGGAGCTGCAGGGGAATTACATCATGACGACGCTGATTGGCTGACGAACATCTACAACCCCAGACCTTCACTAGGACCTATTAGAGTCCAGTGAGGCAGTTGTGCGGGTGGTGGTTATACTTTAATATTAGCAATTTACCTGTTTGAGAAAGGTGTCAGAATACTTCTATACAACTGACAATTCGGAATAAATGCAATTGTTCAGCTGTGAGCTTCATTTACACTGGATCTGGAGCTTGTAACTGTAACTACAGTGACATCATTAAACGGAAAAAAAATAACGGTTATAAAGAGCTTTATTATCTGGAAAATAGGACTTAATTTTCTATTTAAGGAAAATCGGGCACTCCAATTTTTGCTGTTAATTGTAATAGACGCTTTCCCCCTAAAAATCTTAAATATTCCTGTAGACGAGTTTGACACCAATATTCCAAAATGTGAAAGTTTTTTTTATAAAATTGGGTTGGCCTGCCTCTTAAATACGGCTTCTGATGTGGCCGTTTCTCTCACCAACGACTCAAATCCCTGTGGAGTTAATAGCTCTGCCAATGGTAGTGACCAATTCGCTTCTTTGATTTCCTGTAGCTCAATTGGTAGAGCATTGCCTTATCAAGCACAAGGTTGGGGGTTCGATTCCCCGGGAACACATGATATGTAAAAATTGATAGCCTGAATGCACTGTAAGTCGCTTTGGATAAAAGCATCTGCTAAATGCATAAATGTATTTTTAAATTTATTTAAATTCTGAAAAGCCACTGCCCTGCTCAGATCAGATGCAAAATTGTCCTCACTGATTGTTATCCATGGTGATTGGGCAAACTAATAACTTTAAGAAAGAGACAGACCTCAACCATTTTTGACAGGCCTTCCAATGATGACAGGGAGAATTCAGCGAAAACAGTGACTAGGCTTGAGACTTCCAACGAAAACGGAGTTGACTGGGCTACTAGGAAGACACTGTAATGTACTAGATTTGAATAACAGAGGGAATAACTTCCAATAATTTCTATATCTTTCAATAATTTCTCACAATATGTATTGCTTGGCCTTGAAAAGCCTGTATACTTTTCGCATGAGCAATCCAGATGCATACACTGAGAGCGCTGACTACTTATATTTATACTACCAAAAGTGTACAATGATGGTCCACTCTGCAACAAACATGCAAACAAACATTTGCCTAGAATAATTACACATCTGGACGATAATATATAACCAATATATAAAATATATAAACAATATAAAGCATGTCTTTATATTGTTTTATTGATAGATTGTACAGATTTGAGTAGCAACGGTGTTCTTCACACAGCCTGCGCATATGCAATGGTGCTTCTGAAGCCTACTGTCTGTAATGACTGTTACAGTCTACTTCCCAGTTTAGTTCCAAAGACTAAAGTCTAATGGTGCGTTTAAGTTCTCCTGGGAAGTTCGTACGCACGAGGTGGGAAGTTGTGCTTATGTCGGCATGTGCGTTCAAGTCATTTTCGTTGGAGCAAGATGGCGGAGTACTTTCTTTTAATTAAAAACACAAAATACAGCAATGTTTTTAAACTCTTGTTCTAGAAAATGAACAAAGAAATGTGCATTAGGTATACTTCGTTTTAAAAAAAATTATATTATTATATTATAATGCCATTATATTATGCGTTGATCAACTTACTGCGCTGTAAATAAAAAAGCCTGACAATATCACAGCTAAATACCTTTAAGTATTGTATATTCCGCCATTAATCACTGACACGCCCCCAACTCGTACAGATCGGGGCTTAAAGAAAATCCTGAGCTCCCCACTGGTATTTATGATATTGTGGTGCCGTTCATGTGCATTCAACTCGTAAATACGATCTATACGAGATGACTTGAACGCACCATAAAACCCAAAGAGATATTCTTTATCAAAGCTAAAACTCATCCACGCCTCATTTAAACACTTTCATGTGTATGTCACTGTGTGGGAAGATTTGCATAACACCGTCCAAATGTTCACACAAAAAAAGAAGGCAGTAACTTATTCTCACTGTAGTATTGTTACTGCCGCCATGTCGTGGAGATGCTGTTTTGTTGTGAAAGTGAACCTACTTTGTACTTCCGAAAGAGGACACAACTAGAACAGTGGTTACATTGTATTTACAACATTGTTCCAGAACAGTTCAACCCAAATATTCAGATGTGTGTAGCGCATTTTACAGAGGACTGTTTCCTTAACCTGAGAAGGCTGTGCTCAAAGGCTGTTTTTTTATAAAGGGGGCAGTTCCAACTTTGCAAAGACAGTCTAGTGCTTCTGACTCACAGACTGTAAGTACATTTTCATATTTAAAAAATTTACCACTGATGATCCAAACGTGAGTTTTGAGAAGTGTAGAGTTGTGCTCGTTTGTCATTTCTCTGATTTCAAATACATGGTTTTATGTTTACGCTGTGCGATACGCAACGCATAAAAATACAGTATAAGCCATTATAACCAGTAATTCTGTCCCCACTGGATGCAACAAATGCCTCATTTGTAATGAGATTTATTGGTTTTGTCTTGTCGCACCGGGACACGACATCACAGTATGTTAAAGGGCGTAACATTTCCTTCACACGCTTGAGGCATTCGGTCAATCACAACGCACTGTATAGCTGGCCAATCAGCATACACCTCGTTTTTCAGAAAGATGAGCTTTGTCAAAATGTGTTTCAGAAAGGTGGGGCATAGAGGAGAAACAATAATGTACATTGTGTAGTTTTTTTTTTTTTTTTTTTTACCTTAAGCTGCATAAACACATTGCATTACACCAAATAAATTTTTTAGGTATTAAAAGCACTAAATACAACATGTTAATGGGGTCCTTAGGTGACAGCAATCAAGCTGTTAACTATATTGTACAGTCTGCAAAGCATACCACCTTATGGGATAATACGGCAATGCAATATCTTGAATTAAAACCAGTTTAAAATGACCAATTTTTGGTTATGACAGACTACATGTGTTGCACCTTATGTCAACATCTGCCTCTGAGAAGATGGTTTAATGCGTCACAAAACAAGTAAATTCAATGGTGCAATCAGGTTTTCTTTTGAAATTAATCAAGTTCTCATGTATATTCCTTTTTTTATTGCCATTTCTTTTTAAGTTTTAAAATATGTAAAATCTATTTTGTACATTTTTTATCAAATTTATAGATGCATGTAATCAACAACCACAAGTTTCAAGGACAAATAATGTTAGTAGCAATACACAATTGATGTTAGTGTTCTCTCTCTCTCTCTCTCTCTCTCCATTGCAAAGGTGTTCATTAAGTTGCCAACCAACAAGTCATTTGTTTTGACTGACTTTCTTTTTCTTTCTCCATATAGTTAATGACTTCAAAACAAATACATTATCAATATTGAACAAGAGAAATATTAGAAGTATATTTATACTCCAGAGGGAGCAGTTGAACTGTTAAATTGTGCATTCAAAGTATAGTTCACCCAAAAATCAGTCACCCACACTTAGCTCCTAAACCATATGGCATTCTGTCTTCTAAAAGCACTATTTTCTTTGAAGTAACAGACAGCAGCCATTAATTATCAAGCTCCAAAGACAACAAAAGTACCACAGAGCCATAGTCCTACAACCCCTGAATTACATTTCAGGTCTAGAAGAAAATTAATACTGTATAACCTTTATTTTAGGTATAGACTTCAGTTAATTTTTCACTAAAACAGTGTTGCAAAGAAGATAGTGTTAAGTCCAACAGAAACAACTAGTGTTTTTTGTTTGTTTGTTTTTTGAGTGAACTATATACTACAATTCACAAGTCCTCAAATTGACAATAAAATGTTTGTAATAAATCTATTAACTACCAAAAAAAAAAAAAAAAGTCAAAGAAATTAAAGCACCCAATTAAATACGGATGAAACACTGATTTAAAATAGATAAATGATAAATCTGTAGTGTAAATTTATCATGGATTGCAGTTGGTTCACACTTACCTTTAATGGCATCACATTCATAATTGTGTCTGAATATATAGAAGTTGAATGTTGTTTAACAAGCATTTAATGCACATCACAGGTGGACAACTTGATAATGCAAGTGCACTGATACCCAGTATCTATTACATATTCCATATTAGTGCTTTACATATTCCAACCAATGAGGTTTGTGTCACAATACATGCAACTGCATATTGAACTCTGCTGTTATTAAAGCTCTTATTTCGGTCTTAGTATAACGATTGCTTAAAAAAAATTCAGACAGGAATCTAATGTTTAAATTGGAGTATTACATATAAAAAGGTTTTCATGGTCACTTGTAATTTTACAAAAAAATTTAAGAAATACAAATGTAAATTGGGAGGTTCATGACACAAAGCATTGGAAAAGCCAAACTCTGTATACGACAAATATATTTTATGCAAAATTCATGCCCATGTTTCCTGGCAACTTATGTGGCAAACTAAATAAGCAGGCCAATAAACTATCCAGTGGAACAGACCTGTCATTCAATACATTGCCTCATGAGAAACCAGTAAACTATTTTGTAAGCAAGCCATGCGTCTAGCATCAATCTGAAGAGTTTCTTTCGAATCTTTAATTACAGTTTATCCACCAAACCAAAGTTTCACAATTCAGCTTAACGGACAGATTTTTAATAGCAACAAAGTAAAAAAAGGATTGTTTTACGAGACTTCTTTTGTAAGCTTTATTGAGTGTGTACATGTGTGTGAACTACAAGAATATTTCAGGCCCAAACGCATTAGATCTATGGAATAAAACTAAAGAAAGTAAGGATATCACCTACAATCATATGGACCACTGACACAAAACCACACACAATGCTTAACCTATTAAAATAAAATTGGGATTAAATTACACCAGATATTATATGAAGGCCACTGCGTGTACTACAAGATCGACCAACAACTAATCGCCAGTTTCTGAAGAGACGATGCTCTTTCTTCATCAGGCAGTACACTGAAGAAGTTCATGAACTGGTGACCTAGAAAAAGAAGATGACTAGTTAAAAAGAAATGAAGAGAATATAATGTATAATGATAGTGGATCACATTTACTTCTACACAGTTATTGAATAAGGCCCAGTCAATCTAAAAAATGTAAAATGTTTTCCTTCAGAAATAAAAGCAAAAGGAATTTGATTTGGAATCTATACCTAAAACATTCTTAAAAGGTTTAAGATGTAAATAAGTAAGCTGATGTTCTAAAACTTAGCAAAACAGGAAATACAATTTGTCCCTCTAGCTTTCTATCTTATCAAACTTGGCTAATCAAAAGAGCTGAATTATTAGAAACTTACCATAAATGCTGTACAAATGTCATTACAAAATCTCCTAAAAATACTTGGTGCGGTTAAGAGCTCTCTGAGCAAGCTGGCCGCTCTCATCCGTGATTTTCTCCCAGTCTGTCTGACCGACTACAAAACCAATAGCGCGCTTTCTGTCGGCATCCTTCTTCTCTTCAAGATCAGCCCAGCGCACCTGGAAAATCAGCAAGTTTAATGAGCACAAAATGTTTGTTTAAATCATGACCCTCCCCAAACAGAACAAGAAAAGCTATTAAAATGTCTGATTAATTCAGGTCTTGTTCAGACCAACACCACCACCAAAAATACAGACCAACTATTCAAGTCTTTTCAAAAGAGGGGTCTCAATCTGCAATTCTCAAGAACATTCAAAATGAAAACTGAACAACACGTGACTATAAACAGTAATTCAAAGCTAAATTATGAAATATGTGCAGCACATTACCCTCTTTTTGCCAGGTTCAGACATGCGACTGGCATAGTCATCGGGCAGCTGAAGGAAGTCCTCCATGCCAGACACATCAGTTTCTCGTTTTCTCTTGCCTCCACCCGCCAGACCATCCAGTTTGTCTGGAAGGACAAAGCAGCATCTAAAGTCATCATCAATTCAACATCTGATGAACACTTATTTACTAAAACCTGGCAAATGACACTAATATGATAAAAGCTATTACTGTGATAAGATCGACAGCTGTCCAAAGATGTACATCATGTGCACAGTTTCAAGAGCTTTTCACACTGCTGGGTTAGTGGGGTTTTTTATGTTTTTTTTTATTTAAATCAGTCACACTTCGGACATTTATACTAACTTTCATGAGCTCACAACTTTACTTGCTCACCAATGGATCCTTTGCGATGAATGGGTGCCGTCAGAATCAGAGCCCAAACAGCGGATTAAACCATCATAATAATAAAAGGGTGTCTTCAAGACACCGGTTTTTTAACAAAAAATGGAAACAGTTGATAATGATATTGTTATTGCATGTGTAAACAAAAATAATTAGTGAAAACAGTGACTTGTGGACAGGGATCATTTCGAAAACATTGTTGCCTGTACACAAAAAAAAAAAAAAAACACTGTTTGTTGTACATTGTTGTCATGTAAAAACAAAAAATGTCCTGGTGAAATGTAATATGGATAGAAGACTCCTACTTTTGCTGAAAGTTAAAACCCAACACACACATCGTTTTGCTTCACAAGACATTAACTGATGGACTGGAGTGATGTGAATTACTTGTAGATTATTGTGATGTTTTTATCAGCTGTTTGGACTCGCATTCGGACGGCACCCATTCACCGCAGTGGATTCATTGGTGAGCAAGTGATGTGAAGCTAAATCTGTTCCAATGAAGAAATGAACTCATCTATATCTTACAAGGCCTGAGGGTGAGAACATTTTCATTCTTTGGGTGAACTATTTCCTTTTACTGCCTGAGAACAAAATGATAATGTGATGGAAAAGCAGTTATTGAAATATCAAAGACTAATCAACCCAGAAAAAAATAAGACGACACCAAATATTAAAAACAATTATACTAAAGACAACAACAACCATATATAATATATTAAAGATATAAAACGACATACAGTAGATACATATATTGCTATGAATATTTTTGTGTAAACTACAAATAAATACCCACCAAGCTTTGCTTCTGATGTGTCCATCTCCCATTTGCTTTTCGGAAGGTATCCCTATATTACAGAGAGACACTCCAACGGTTAATCCTCAGGTGATGAGAGACAGAGGGGACAGACAGCGTGACAGAGGGGGGACAGGGAAAGAATGGGGCTGGGAAGCAATGAGGATGCTTTGGATGATGAGAGAATAAGTTTGAAAAAGAGATAATTAATAAGTCACAGAGTCAACAACAACTGATAAACAGTCCTTATTCAGGATATGGAAACGTTTACTGAATACAAAATAACATGCATATTTTAATACTTTATGATGTGTATATGAACCAGATTCCTACTAAATTGACTGCTTCATACATTAATTTTATAGTAAATCACAAAGCCAAGAAACTTTTTTTTTTTGCAGCTGAAATTGTCAACTGAGATACAAAAAGCCAACAGCACAATGCACAGGAAATACTCAAGACTGAAATGAAGTCCATTTTTAAATGTAAAATTCTTCTTCTCTGCCAACCTACAAGAGTATTTCTTAATCCTGCCCTCAGGAAATAATGTTAACACTGGATCTTTGGATAGAGAAACATCTACCTTTTATATAGGGCTGCACGCTTTATCAAATCGACTGTCATGCACATCTTCATTTTTTTGTTTAAAAAAAAAAAAAAAATTACATAAAAAGTTTTTCAGGGTCAAATGTAATTTTACAAAAATATATACAAACACAAATGTAAATTGGGAGGTTTGAGAAACATTGACCTTTCATATAGGATTGCCGATTAATCAAATGCTTTTTTTTGTAATGCGTATCGTATCAGTAAAGCCGGTTCTGTGACTAGTAGTAAATCTATATAACCTGCTTTTTCAGACAAAGAGCCGTAGTTCTCTGACAAGCTACGCAATAAAATAAAATAAAGCAAAAAGATATAATCGTACAATTATGAAATCAAAGAAATCGTTCGCGATAATGACAGCTGTTTGCGTAGCTTCTCAAGTGAACTATGGCTCTGTGTAGTAAATGCTGCTCCATCAGAAAGTATGTGAAAATACTAAATTTAATAACATGCTTTTACTCCAAACTCACTTCATAACGTCAGTCGAGAGTTTGAAATGAATCCTTCAGTGAGATGATGTGGCTTCTTATACTTTTACATTCAATTTATAGAGAAATGATAGATATAGTACAAATTCTCACTAAAACTAAATTCAAATTTGCACATGGAAAACTAAAATCTAACTACTTAATTAAAATTTAAGGGATCAGTATTACAGTTTACACAAAAACCAATTATACAAAATTGGGTATAAAGTCATCTACACTGAAGCCACATTAAATGTTTGTCATAGTACTGAAAAAAGATGTTTTAATGTTACTAATGCACAAATATTAATGAGTTTTGCCAATGCATTCTATATCCTATTGTATATAGAATTATATACAATGTTTACAATATTTCTAAGTAGAATTAAAGATGTCATGAACTGAGAAACCAAAATTTCTGTATTCTTGGTATTTTGACATGTAAGAGGCCACTGCGCTATAAAAAAAAAAAAAACAAGTTTCAGAAAAGTTAGTCCAAAAAATGCTTATATTAAAGCCAGTATAAATCAGCTCGTGCAATGTTCTACTTGATGTAATAGTGTGGATAAGCATCGGCTCCGCAGAAGATGATTAATGCCTGCTTCGATATCACTGCCTGTTTATCCCCACCCACCAATTCATGCATGCAGTGTTTACGAGAGAGGCAAACATGGGTCTAAGCAGAAATTAAATGATGAAGATGCTCCGAAGACAAGATGCTGTGCAGTGCCCAGTTGTGGAAAAACAGTATTTGCATTGTCTTCCTTCTGATTCCAATGTTAGGAAAAAGTGGATTAACTTTATTTTAAATGAAGATCCAGACAGCATCAGTAAAAACGAGGTCCTTTGTTCACCTTATTTTACCACGTATTCGTTTACAAACAAGGCACAATTCGAAGTGGGATTTTCAGAAAGACTGAACCTAATAGACTATGCTGACAGTAGTCACAAAACAAGTGTGAGTAACTTAATTACATGATCAATATATAAACAGATTGCATTTAGGCCATTTTTTTTCTTTTTTGAAATCTTGATAACATTAGCAGTGGACCTCAGAGAACAGTCCAAAATAAAAAAAACAGAGGCAGTTCATGACCCCTTTAAATATTATAAAACTAATATAATATAAATATATAATATAAAGCTTCTACAACCACAATTTTTTGCTACAAAGTACAGATCACATTAATAAAGTCAGATTTCAGACAGATTTGAACTATATAAATATTAAAATACACAAAGTTGCAGTCAATCATGACAAAGTTTGAAGCCGTGTATATGCTCTTTGATAAGAGTGGTAACACTCAAAACACACTTGGAAATGTCCCAAGTGATGTTTGTGTTATCATAAAAGGTTGTATCAATTTATAAAAGGGCATAACTGACCAAGTACCATAAACAATTTAAATCACTGAATAATAAAAAATATAGTTAGCATGAATGCTGCATATTTTGTAAGCACATATATGTAGACACATACACTGATCACTGATATTGCCAATATTTTTGAAGATCTGAATAAGAGAAGGTATCAAACTGAACAGCCAGGTTGTTAGAGATCAAGTGTTTTACAAAGATCTCAACAATTGTCTCTAAGATCCCAGGTGTTTTAAGTTTCAAATATAATCAGAGTTATCAGTGAAAAGTAAGGAGTCCTGACAATAGCACAGAAGTAAAAGCCTTTTTGAAGGATTCCATGACTGATACAGACACCTTTAAAGAAGAATGATATGACCATAGGGCCTTTTGCACCACAGGAACCTTTTCATAGTAACAGAACTAATTGTGGAACTACCCACCTTTTGGCGTTTTCACCAAAGAACTGGGTGCGATTTAGTACGGGACTGCCTATTTCGAGAAATAAATTAGCTCCTACTCCGGAGCAGGGTCTAACAAGCACAACTGGTAGACATTCATTGGCCAGACACGTTCGAAAACACCCTCACCCGCCACGATTTAAACCGCTGTGTAAACACACTATAAACATTGCGTCAACTTGTTTCACAAGTATGGTGAACAGCGATAGTTGGACAAACACTGAAGTGCAGACACTTGTAACAAATGTAGCACTGCCAGTTGTCGTTGGAGATTCTTATTCCTCCTTTACATTTTTTCAATCACTTTACGTTGACATTCTATGTCCATTATTATGAAACCCGCGAGATGCAACAAAAACACAGCTCCGATAACAGCATCCTCCATCCTCTTGTTGTTAACATTATTCTTTTTTTGTGTTGTTGAATGCCATGCACAAATGACGTCGCTGTCGACCGTCTTACGTTACTTCCTAGAACACAGTGTTGGTGCGAATGCAACCCTTTAAACCCTTAGTACTGTGAAATAGTTCACGCAAAACCGTCCCAGTACTTTAGTACTGTACATTTAGTTCTGGAACTATAGCGGTGCGAAAGACCCTCATATTGAGACTAAAACAATAATATTTTTATTAAAATAAATTATGAAAACAGAAATGGTAACAGAATTTCTTGTGTTTGGCAGCTGCAATGATAAACACTGTATGCTTTGGGCTTTAATTTCAAAGCCAGGCTTCATTCAGATGCCAAACCAAGCCATATTCTGAAATTCATCTTAGTTTACAAAGTCTGCCAGTTTCATTTTAGCAAGACATCAAAAAAAAAAAAAAAATTGGTAACAAATCTGGATGTTACGTTATAATGTTATGTCGGATATTATGGATAAAGAAACTATTAATTATTTGTCTTCAGTGTATAAAAGGATACACTTTCTAAAAATACTTTGCATTAACTTTTTCAAAACTTAAAGAGTTAGTTCACCCAAAAATGAAAATTATGTCATTAATAACTCACCCTTATGCTGTTCCAAACATGTGAGACCTCCTTTTATCTTTGGAACACAGTTTAAGATATTTTAGATTTAGTCCGAGAGCTCTCAGTCCCTCCATTGAAGCTGTGTGTACGGTATACTGTCCATGTCCAGAAAGGTAAGAAAAACATCATCAAAGTAGTCCATGTGACATCAGAGGGTCCGTTAGAATTTTTTGAAGCATCGAAAATACATTTTGTTCCAAAAATAGCAAAACCGACGACTTTTCTTCAGCATTGTCTTCTCTTCCGTGTCTGTTGTGAGAGGGAGTTCAAATCAAAGCAGCTGGATTTCCGGTTAGCGAATGAATCATTCAGTTCACCAAATCGAACCGAATCGTTTTAAACGGTTCGCATCTCTAATACGCATTAATCCACAAAAGACTTAAGCTGTTAACTTTATTAATGTGGCTGACACTCCCTCTGAGTTCAAACAAACCAATATCCCGGAGTAATTCATGTACTCAAACAGTACATACCCTCTGGTCACATGGACTACTTTGATGATGTTTTTCTTACCTTTCTGGACATGGACAGTATACCGTACACACAGCTTCAATGGAAGGACTGAGAGCTCTCGGACTAAATCTAAAATATCTTAAACTGTGTTCAGAAGATAAAAAGAGGTCTTACATGTTTGGAATAGCATAAGGGTGAGTTATTAATGACATAATTTTCATTTTTGGGCGAACTTACCCTTTAATGTAAATTAAGTAAAAAAAACATTAATCATACTGTCTAAAACAGACTCAAATAATGTTTTTTTTTATTATTATTTAGAAATGCTAAGTGTTTTTCCAATTTGGCCACCATTCAGTTCAGCTATTCTTTAACCCCAGTCTTTATTGCCAAGATAGACCAACATCTGTTAAAGTTCATCTTAATGGCTTATGTAAGCGCTTCCTTGCATTCTTACAATATTCTATGAATATCCACTGCATTACACAGTCACTACATTTCTACTGTAATTCCAACTCATTAACCCTAGGGAAAACTAGCAATGATCAAAGAATAAACAGAAACAGGTTATGGAAAGACATTTTGCAGCCTTTATAATTTATATTATACTGATATTTTATGAACAATAGTGGAGTTTATATTTGGTTAAGGTCTTCACTCACTTTGTTTTATTATAAGCCACAAAGATAAGACTCGTGTAGAGCTTCCTACAAGACAAAACTGAGAAGCTTTCAGGAATTCTTGCATTCAAATTCAAGTCCCATGATAAAAGGTCCATATTAGGAACTCAACTATAACATCAGCAAGACATATCATTTCGGTGTCCTTCTCGGCTAAATCAAGGGACATTCTTGCATACTGTTAATCTAGAATACAGCAAACTAAAGAGGACTTACATACAATTAAAGCTACTCAAAACTACATCCCAGTGAAGCCAAACCACTCAGAGTCAGAGCCACTAACCTCTGAGTTCCATATGGCTTCTCAAAAGCAAAATTAACAAATATTCAGGAAGACTTTATAATACAGTCTATTTTATAGTTGTTCCTAATCCATAAATTTGACTCTAATGGTTAAACAGTTAGTAAAGACATTAAGTCTCAAATGTACAGCAAGTAAAATATTTTAATTAGCTAAACTGTTTAGATCCATTAATATGAATATTTAGAACAAATGTACAAATATCCTCCATTATATATACAATTACAAAGTATTTAAAGACTTCAGCAAAACGTCATCAAGCACTTTCATGCACTTCAAAGAAAATCAAGTCACTGCCTTTAGTGACGTTTGCTGTTGCCGATTTATTTGTTGTCAAAGCATTTAATAATCCATAATGAGAATATGTATTGCAATTATCCCAAATAACCCCGTCACAGATGGTGACTGTGAAAGTCTGAGACTTTGATGCATGCTTCGAATACATACCTTGTTTTGTTGAAAAAACTGGGTTTCACGTTTAAAGTAACTAAATAATCACAGTTCCAATTGTTAGATGAAAGGAGCATGCATGAAAACAGAAGTCCTACCAGATCAGTCTCGTCATCGTCTTCCTGTTTCACTTCAGATTTTGGTTCTTCTTCAGATGGGTTGAAGTCTTCCATCTCCACCTATCACAAAAGCATTTTTGTGTTAATATGAGAAGGGAACCAGCAAAAAGAAAATCATTTACAATTCCTTTAATGAACATAATGGAGTGTCAAACACTTACATCTTCAATAGCAGCATCCTGCAGTAGAGACCTGATGTCTAGTCGTACCATATGTGGTGGTGCAGATTCCCAGCCACTGGCCAGCTGTGTGCAACAAGCATGTTATTAGCCAGGCTTCTGTACAGTTATATCATATAACTCTGCAGATCAACGGAACAAAGATGGCAGGCTCAAACTCCAAACACAATCAAATTAAAGAAACTACCTTTGTAATATCCTTTAGTATTCGTCCATGTATGTTTCTCTTTGCACACGTTTGGTGATCAGTGGTGATTTCAGCCAAGTACACCTGAGAATAAAAAAAAAAAAGTTATAGTACAGTTAGGTAGATAAAAAGTTGCTCTACAGATATCTACAGACTAGCCATGTCATTCATTCCAAGCAAACAACTTAGATTTACTTGACATGCCAAGGAAGCTCACCTCAAAACCCTTTGTTTTAGCAGCACTCCAGAACTGGTCAAAGTACTTCACTTTATCATTGATAGCATCCAGTATTATGAAAGGGAAAAATCCATCATCCAGTGTTTTCTTGAATGTCTTCAGCATGCTGCTTCGATAAGTATCTTCCATTTCTGGTTCATATTCATATTCAAGAACCTGATGATGATGTTCAGAAAGCTTAGCATGACTAGCTGAGGGAAGTGAGTGGATTTCTCATTTGAAATTAATGACGAACAGATCAAACCTTGGTTTTGACGCGCTTCCCAGAATCAGGGTCCTTCTCAACTTTTTCTACTTCAGTCATGAAATAGTCATCTAGACCAAGAACTCTGGGTGGCGCACCACCGCATTCGACCTCTTTATCCTTCATCAACAAAAGCAAATTGACTTGGATTCATTTAAATGACAAAGTAAATTGATCAAAAATCTAGTTTTTGGTTATATCCAGTCACTTAAGCTCAGAGCATCTCATCTCAAGCATTTCAAGCTATGCAAGCTTGATTTTGTGTGTTAACAGGTTTATAGTTGAAAAAACGCATACAACAGTTCAACAATAATTAAGACAATAAACCAACTCCCTTATCCACCCTCAAGGCTGAGGTCTGTTTCTACAAAAGTATACACAAGTTTACCATCAGGAACAAATAACATGAACATTAAGCTCAGCAGCAAATACGGAGACAAAACAAAGCATATTACCCTAATAAGCTTTGCAACATGACTTTTGCCACTTCCAGGTAACCCACGCATGATGACCACAATCTGAAAAGAAGAAAACGGTGAGTATGGTATTCAGAAGATGATTATTCAAAAGGAGATCCAGAAGATAGTTGTAGCATACCCTGTCAGGCCGAGCTGATCGACCTGGCGGTTTGAGGATGTCTTCAGCATTCTTTGTCTCTGGTTTCTTCTCTACACGAGGAGGCGCAACAGGAGCAGAAGGGGGCAGGGATGTGGGTGGTGGAGGGCGCTCATCTGGATAGCTCCTCCGATCACCTGAACAAGAAATACAGGCATCTTATACGGTCCTCAACTTTTCAAGCTTAATAACTCCGTTATTTATGGTAAACTCAATTCACAAATAAATACATTTATGGCAAACACTGCCTTTGGTTGGACATAAAAATATGCTAATATCAAGTTACAACATTAGCTGAGCCAATGTTGCTGTGTTGAGTTGGTCAGGTTGTTCATACAAACAAAGATTGCTGGATTAAGCCATAGTGTAATCAACAGTAGAGTTCTTACAGAAGAGTTACATCAAAGATGAAAGTATTTAAACTTCAAAATAGTGGTCAAATGATTACTCATGAATCCAAAATTTGTGTATTTATATACAGTATACACATAATAAATATACACAGTACACACACACATATATTATGTAAACAAAAACTTTTATTTTGGAGTAGATTTTGGAAGCGATTAATCGCTATTATTCATTTGACATCACTACTTTAAAAATAAAGAGATTGATTCTTTTATTATTCACTTACTACCATAGCTTGAAGATCCATGGTCATAATGCTCAAGACTCCTTTCATAGGAAGACCTGTCATAGCTTGTTCGGTTATAAACCTCACGATCCCTGCTTGAGCGGCTTGGGTGATCTCTTTCTCTGTCCCTGTGTCCGGGACGAGGTCCAAGTGGAGGTCTGAAACAAGACATACAAAAAAAAACAACGTATTAAAAGAACATTTCAAATATATGCCACCATACTTTTATCTAGTCCAAATTGTTTTACAGACATTTTAATATAGATAAGGAAATGTTTACCAGTAAATTAAGTAATATGGGCATATGCAACTGTGAAAAAGGAGGCAGCAGTATGGTCTGGAAGTACTTACCGTTCTTCTCGCAAGAAACGGTCCCTTTCATATCTGTCTCTCTCATAATCCAGATGTGGCTTCTCCCTGTACGGATCTCTCTCCCAATCCCGGTCATAATCTCTGGGACCACCATATGGGTCACTTCTTCTGTCATAGTATGGGTCTCTGAGGCCAAGCAATTCTAATTAAGAAAAGAGATTGATAACAGATGTGAATTAAAATAAACCAACACAGTTTTCCATCGTATACACCAAACAGAACCAACCTTTCTCATAAGATCGCTCCGATGGCGGTGGAGCAGGCCTCAACACAATCCTCTCTCCATAAGAAATCCTTTCCACTGTTGCACCAGGATCTGCTTAATAAAAAACCCAAATGTAGTGTCTAAATACAGTTAGAGTCAAAAAAGTTGAGACGTTGAACATGTACTGACCACGGCCATGCCCATAGTCCACTGTTTTAGCAATAAATGAGGCTGTGGGGGCAGGAGATGAAGAATGAAGGAAGCCTGTAGATTGATTTGAAGAGGGCAAACCAGCTTCCAAAGACTGATTAGTCTGTCCCGTTTCTGACAATAAATTGGTAGCCTATAAGAAAAAGAAATGGTCAAGCAATCAGTAGTTTTCCACAACATGTTCTTGCAATATTGTTGATTAGTTTCTGAATCAAGGAGTGAAATTTGAAACTCAAGGTTGGAATACCTGCAGAGCACTTTTAACTTCAGGTGGAATTTCTAATCCAAGAATTCCAGCGGGAAGTTCTGAAGGCAACCCGGCTGACTCAGTGTTTGAAGCTTCTCCCAAAACCTTATTGCTTTCCTGGAGTTCTCTATAAGCAATCATGTCACCCAAGTTAATATATTAACCTCAGCCAGTTGGACTACATGAATCAGTGATGTTTAATCAATGGTGCACTGATGACAACTCCTTTTACCTTATCAATTTCAACTCCTGGGCAGCTTTGAGAATGATCTCATGCTGCCTTTGAGAAAGAGCAAGTACGGTTTTAGTAGCACTAGGTGAAGATTGCTCAAGTGGAGTATCCTGAGCTTGAGGTGCAGGCAGGCCAGCTAGCGGCTCTGTGTTATGTTCATAACGGGGCTCCGTTTCTCCAACTGGATGAGAGTAATCTCTCGCTGGTGGGGGTGGACTTCTATCCCATTCAGAACGAGAGTGATAAGGAGGATCCCTGTCACGTTCCTGATAAGGTGGTCCTCTCCGCTCCTCTCTATACCGATTCTCATCATCATATGGAAATGACCTTTCTCTTCCCTCTAGCCAATGCTCCTCTCTAATGTGCTCTGGGGGGCGACGTGGTGGAAAGTCTTGGTCCGGTTGTTCCCTGTCCCATTCCTCACGAGAACCGTAACACTCATCATCTTGTTCGTAATCTTGATACTCACGAGTTGGCCTTCTGTACGTATCATCCTCAGCACCATATGGGTATTCTTCTTCGTAATTTTCTTCTTCATGTGGTGGAGGGACATGCCACCTCTCCCTTGGGATTGGGGGTCTCATGGGAGGTCGTCTTATCTCCATTTCATGGGGAGGCATAGGAGGACGTCTCAGCCCTCTCCCTCGGGGATGAGCCCATCCAGGTTCTCTGTCCATTTCTTCTTCATATCCAAGAGGACCAGCTGGTTCCCTTGCTAAGATTTCATGAGGTGCTGGTGGTCTCATGTCTCGCTCCACCATGTCATGGCGGGGTGGTGGTGGTCCCCATGGGCCTAGACCACGTCTGAAACGTGGTCCCATCATCCCACGTGGTCCCATGTGAGGAGGTCCATGTGGGGGACCAGGAGGAGGGGGGCGCCTTGGTCCATGAAGCATTAATCGAGGATGAAAAGGGGGTCTTCTGGGGCCACCTGGAGGAAAAGGAGGTCTACCATACATAGGAGGTCTTCTCTCTGTCCAGTATGGATCTTCTTCCTCCCAGTATTCTTGTGGTTCTTCTTCCCAGTTTTCATCTGGATGTGTGGTCTCTGGGTGCTCCCTGTGACCCACTGAAGGTCCTCTCTCTCTAGGCATTTCAAAGTACTCTTCAGGAAAGTGTTCCTCCTCTGGATGCCACATCTCATGGGGAGCTTCCTGGTCATCCATCTCTCCAGGACCTTCCAAAGAGGGGTCTTTCCAAGCCGAATCCTGGTCCTCTGCATGCGTTACGTCTTCTGGTTGCTGAAGGTCATAGGGATCTTCTGACATAATTTCTCTCTGACAGTTGGGATCAACCATTTGTCCTCTGTATTGTCCTCGGCCACGTGCACGGCCCCTGCCTCTGAGAGGTACTGGCCCTTGGCCCCTTCCCCTTCCTCGGGTTACCTGAGGTGGACCTGTTTGATTCATCACATGTGGCCCCCTAGGAGCCTCCATAGGTGTATCAGTTTTAAACTTATCATGAGGAGGCTTTGCCTGTTGTGGTGGCCTGTTAGTAACATTGTTGGTTTTAGACAATGTTGGTTGTGAGCTTGGCTTCTGAGAGTTTGTGTTGGTGGTGTTTGGACTTTTTGTAGGTAGGGAAGGTTTAGTAATATCTTCTTTTACCTTATCCTGCTTTGCAGTATCAGCAATGGTATTGTCCGATGTAGTATCCTTAGTTTGAGGAATGGGTCCACTCTGAATAAAAAATCCATCCACTGAGTCCAATATGTCATCTGTCAGTGATGGACCAGTGGAAGCCCCATCTTTTTTGATATTTTGATCTTGACCACTTTTGTTTTTTTCTGGACCTGTTTGAGATTGGGCAACTGGTGGTGCATCAGGTTTTTCTGATGTTTGTTTTGTTTGAACCCCAGGGACAGGACTGGATTGCGCTCCATACCCTGGTTGTTGAGGAGGTACAGGGGGTCTTTCAAATCGTCTAGGTGCATTCGGCCTAGGGGGGTTCTCAGGTCTTGCTGGAGGACCAGGGTGAGGAGGATTACCTCTGGGAGGTCGGTTAAATCGCTGACCACCGTCAAATCTAGGTGGTGCACTAAACCGTTGCTGGAATGGCTGTTCAAACCGTGGGCCTCTAGGACCATCAAACCTGAAAAGGAAAATATATGAAAAATCAGTAATGTAGCTCCAGAAATGTGTTAATAAAGTGTGCAATCGTGATTCTTCTTAAATGCATTACCTTGGGCCATCAAATCTTCCTTGAGGCCCATAAGGCCCAGGAGGCCCATGAGGCCCATGAGGCCCAGGGGGCCCATGAGACCCAGGGGGGCCATGAGGCCCAGGGGGGCCAGGAGGTCGAACTCCTAATCCAGGTGGTCCAGCAGTTTTACTTGTTTCAGAGACAGAATTTGACCCAGGAGATGGGAAAGGTTCTGCAGGTGATGGCCCATGTGGAATAACTGGTCCAGTTGGTGGTGGGACCTGTGGTGAAGACCCCGGCATGGCATCCATTTTAACTGGTGGAGGCATAGATGGAAGCCCTGGGTTAGCTAAATGCATGTTTCCATCTGGTCCAGGGAGTCGATGCTGCCCATATGGGCCCATTAAGCCCCCATATGAAGGAGCTGTACCATACTGATGCTGCACAGCTCTTAAAGATGTGACTCGCTCTTGCAGATGAGCTGAAGTTGAATTCATTTGCTCTTGCCATTGTCTCCATTGGGCTTCGTAATCATGTAGCTGGTCTTTGTGTGGGTATGTCTGAAACTGTTCCAACCACAAATTAAAATGCCTGTCCCACTCTTGGTATAAGGGAGCAAATCGCTGTTGCTGCATTTCATAGTGTTGCAATTGCATTTCAAAGGGCATTGTCTGGTGGATAGAATTAAACAACCATATTAAAATGACAGTTATTTTGGTGCATTTTCTCATGTTTTTGCTCTATACCAAAATATTTTCTAAGCTCACCACGCAAATTAAGAGCCACTAATAGAGTAAATAAAACACAAAAATTGCACCTGTAGATGTGCTGGCTGCTGAATAACCTGCTGGTACTGTTGCAGGACATGCTGTAGTTGAGCATGCTCTTGCATCAGTGCCTGGTACTGAATGCTGGCCCTTTGATGCTGTACATGCTGCCAATGGGCAGCTGCCGCCTGCAGCTGCTGAAGACGTGCTGCTTCAGCTGGGTCTCCTGTATCAGTGATCCCACTGGGCTGTAATAAATATCAGTAATCAATTAAATATGAAAAAGGTAAATAAATACATACACACTAGTAAACATTTGAAGTGGATTAAAACCTTTCATCAAAGTTGTCCTAAAATGCATTCTTGTCTTAGGGCAACTTTGTACATTTTTGATCCACTTCAAATGTTGACTACTGTACATACAATATATGAACAAAACACTACTGTATATATTACTTGGAATAAAAAAAATTACCTTCGATTCCTCTGGTGGTGGGGGAGGAGGGGGTTCCTCTTTGGGAGGTGGGGGTGGTGGGGTGCTCTTTGGGGGTTCAACTGGAGGCGGTGGAGCAGGAGCATTGCTTCCATTAGATGAATTTTGATTCTGCTTAGCCTTCTCGTTTTTCAGCTTCTGCAAATTTTGACGGTGCTGCTGATACCAATATTCCTGCTGCTCCTGTACACAAATACAAATGCTACAAATATTTCTATAATGTTTGAGTAACCATATTGCTTCAAATTAATTAAGATTCACATGATATCTTACAATACGACAGTGATACTTTTGCAGTGTGACTATTTTTTAATAATGAACAAGCAAAGAAGCTAACTTGTTACAATAAAATAAAAATTTCAATTTAAAATAATAGTTATTTGTGAATCACTATTACCTATCCTACAGCTCTGACTTCAAGAGAGAAAATAATTATTTTATGAACCTATCAACATGCTACTGATTTTGTTAGGTATAACTGTAGCATAAAGTAAATTTACTGAAAAGGGTTAGTGTGTATATGAGGACGTTAACTATGGTATGATAACTGGGAGGACAATTTATGGTGAAAGGATTCACATAATTATGCAAAAGTGCAGTTCAAAAGACAATTATGACACAGTAGCGTGTCCCAACACTTGCCTACTCTTCTGCTACAAACTCCAAAGTACTTATTTTTTTTGTACTTTACACAAGATTGCATACTTTTAAGGAATAGTTAGATTAGATTAGTTTACAATAAGTAAATATTGTGGCTGTTTAAAATGCAGATAAAAAAAAAAAAGTTGTTTCCTTTGAAAACAAACACCTCATGTAATTTCAAAGTATCATGACAAGCTAAAAAACAGAGAGGTTTGTATCTTCCTCTGAAAAGATTTGGAGAAATGTAGTATTATATCACTTGCTCACAACTAGCATCTGAGAGGAAGTCACTTTAGATAAAAGCATCTGCTAAATGACTAAATGTAAATGCAGTGAAAGGTTGGCATCAAAATGTCCAAATAGTTGTTAAAAAATAAAAATAAAAACACACAAACAACTGTCCATCAATTAACATTTTCAAGTGAAAGGATGCATGCTTTATACTAGGTGTTTTTACTTAAAAGCATTAATCACATTTTTGCTGAAAACAATGTATTTAATTGATGTATTTATTTCAGAACAAAAACAGTTTTCACTTCACAAGAAACTAACTGATGGACAGGAGTTGTGTGGATTATTGTGATGTTTTTATCAGCTGTTTGGACATTCTGGCGGCACCCATTCACTGAACATCCATCCGTCAGCAAGTGTATTTCCCCCCCAAATCTGTTCAGATTAACAAACTCCTGCTTGTTCATTTTGACAAATCAAAGAACAATTGTAGTCAAGATAATATAAAGCCATATAAAAGTATGCTAGTTAGTGTGATGTTTTAGATGGTGTATGGTATATCACAACAGGCACATGACATTCAGTAAATTTAGGAAGTGCCAACTGACGTATTAACATAAATGTTGATAAGAACTATGTAAACTATGTTGTATAATATAAGTAATCTATACAAGACGGAGATATAATGTGCTGCATAAGGAGTTACTGTATTAATACAACAACATCAGATTAACAATAAATCATGCCACAAAAGCTTGCCTGCAAAGACATCGACGAAAAGTCGGGCTTTTCATCCGCCACCGATGCACTGGCTTCGCTAACCTGAGGTGCTGGAGCTGGGGTCTTCACTGCAGGTGATGAAGATGAAGGAGGCTCGGGAGCTGGAGGCTGGGGGTCTGGCGGCGGAGGCTGGGGCTGAGGTGGGCCGGCTGGACCTCTCAGAGCGGACGGATCTTGAAAGCTGTTGGGGCCTGTCTGCCAGTACGGAGGTCCGCTGCCGCTGCTGGTGTTGCCGGAGTGATGCAGCACCGACTGCAGCTGCTTCTGATGGAGCTGCTGCAGCTGCTGCATTTGCTGTAAATGCTGTTCGTGTAAACTAGAGAAATTTGACGACGCTGGAAGAGATGGAGCCCCATATCCTCCTCCTCCTGCTGCTGCTGCTGCTGCTGCTACTTGAGGCTGTGCTCCTCTAAACTGATGAGGCCGCGGGCCGAAGTGTGGAGGAGGCTGGGGTCCACCTCCGTAAGCGCCCCAGGAGGGATGCATGCTTGAGCCAAGACACAACGGGCCAGGTGAGGCCTAGCCGCCTGATCGCATAAAGCCGGTTACTTTGTAATTTTCGCTACTACTGTTTGCAAATATGATCGCACTTATTAGCACCGGCTCCAACTATCATACGAAAGCTTAAAACAAATTGTCTATCTTTACATATGTGCAAAAAACAAGACGTTTGAATTCATAATTATTGTTTGAATGCTGTTTCCTCGACTGGCCTGTCTGTCTGCGCGCGTGCCCAACTGCGCCTACGTCTGAACGTCACAGTGACGCTCACTTTGCGTAATACGTCACCGCATTTCTTCTCATCCGCACGAACGGCAGGCGCATTAGCGCCATCTGTCGATTCAAGTAGGCCTAACATGCTCTTTTCTCAAGCACAATTTTAGTGTGTGTGTGTGTGTGTGTCCATACATTCACATTTATATGGGGACATATATGTGCAATATATATATAATCAAAAAAGATCAACATTTCTGAATATCAGATTATTTCAGAAGTATTTTGTCTTTATTTTTAAATACAGTATATTTGTATGTATTAATATATAGCCATATTGTCAATGCATATATTGCTGTATATTGAGAAATATAAGCCATATAGTTTCACATACAGTGCCCTCCATTAGTATTGGAACAGTAAAGACTATATACAGTAGACAGTAAATATGAGTAAAAGATGAATATGAGACAAAACTACAGAATGTCACGTTTTATTGTTGAGTTATTCAACACAAAGATGTTTAACCAGCTAAGAAGATCAGCACTTTTAGAGTTTCATCTCCCTATCTGATGTGAGCAGAAGTATTGTAACAGTTGCTCGCTCACAGGTTTCTAAGTGTTCAGCTGTGTCCTGTTGCATTAATTCTTCAGATAATAAAAGCAGTGAATGTGCATTATCAAATATATCCATTGCTTCTGCATTCTAAGTCTTGCATTCGATGATGACACACACAAACCAGGAGGAAGACGAGGAAGACGACTCTGAAAGAAAAGCAAGTAATCTGGATGCTAAAAGAAACGAGGAAGACAAAACTATAGGAAAAACAAAGGGCATGGAGAAATCAAGAGTTTGGAAACTACCAGCAACATCAGCAACCAATGATGACCTGATTGGCTGAGAAAAACAACAGTAGTTGATGACATATCAGTTTCTGTGAGGATATATATGCATTCCTACCAGGACTCAACTAAAATACAACAATGACAAACCGTGGTTCACTGTAAAACTCAGACAGCTCCGTCAGGCCAAAGAAGATGCTTACATGAAGCGGGACAATGTCCTGTATAAACAGGCTAAATACACACTGGAAAAAGAGATCAAAGTGGCAAAGAGAAATTCTCCAAAAATAAGGACTCAGTTCCCTTCGAACGACTCTGCATCAGTGTGGAAAAGTCTAAAGGAAATCACCAATTACAAGACACCACCCCCCAGCACTGTGGAGAATCAACGACTGGCAGACGATCTGAACGAGTTTAACTGCAGGTTTGAAAGAACACCCATCACCTGCCCTGAACGCCTCCCCACACAACCATTCACACCATTCACAACTCCTGCAACCCACCCTGAACACCTCTCCAAACAACCGGCCTCACCATTTACACCTCCTGCATTCCCCCTCTCCCCCACACCTGCAATAGGGCTTGGGCGCCGCATTGCATTCTGGGACGTGGCGGCCATGTTGATGGCCTCGCAAATGTAAACATACAGCAAGACCAACGAGAAGAAGCAGAGTTGGGAGAAAGAGAAAATA
The DNA here is from genome assembly GCF_003368295.1 of Carassius auratus. NCBI lineage: Eukaryota > Metazoa > Chordata > Actinopteri > Cypriniformes > Cyprinidae > Carassius > Carassius auratus. The sequence goes on from NC_039262.1 coordinate 19,223,251, forward strand.
TGTTAAAATCGTGAAAAGGTTATTGGATTTAAACGGATACACTAAATAGGGATGCCAGGGACGGGTATGTGGACAAAATCGGCACTATTAACGGTTTGGATCCATATGAAATTCCCATCAAAGAGTTGAGCACAGATGACGACTTGCTGCCGCACTTTTGCATTACAGATATCCTCGGCTACCTTGTTTGTTTTGTGAGCGCCTACACTTCAGAACAGTTCCGAAGCTACACGTCATTGGAGTACCATGTGCAGTTCACAAATGGATAGGTTTCAGGAGTTGCAGATCATAAATCCGGCAAATAGTATACAGTATACAGTAATCCAGACAAAGGTAAGCTGCGCTACACCTAGCTGCCCTTCCATCGGACCTCTCAGTATCTGCGCTGCTGTCCTGTTGCTACACCCTTGCCCTTCCAGCGAACAGATGTTTTCAAAGCATCGTTTTGCTTACTTGAAAGCAACCTTAGCATGATGTTGGTCTTTTTAAGATAGCATGGTTGTTGTGAGAGCACGATTTCATGCCAATCTGTAAGCAAAGTCACTGGTCAGACCTAGCTTTACAACTCGCTGAGTTAATGCAGCAGTTTTGTAGTAACATTATGAATTTTTACTGTCAGCAGAGGGAGAGCGACAGAAAGATGAATGTTGAAATTTTCCCGTATTTTAGATTAGTAAGCCGGGAAATTTCCCTTATGTTCAATGTGCCGTGGTCGTGCCTCCAAGCAGGAAAGCGGTGTAAAGTTAATCCATTTTTTCCTCATGGCGATAAACGTTATGTGTTGCGCTATTACACCCCACAATACAGCAATGGTTTACCATGGTTGAAATAGATTTTTAATTACTCAAATTAAGAAACATGGCTGGGAGGAAGTACTCTAAACACTGCGCAGTAGTCCGAGTAGCAGTAAAGGAGGCCATCAACATGGCGGCCACGCCAAGTAATGACGTCACGACGCCAGATAAGCAAGGATGCGGTGCGCCAGGTCTTCCGGAAGCAGAAAAGGAAAAAAGCACCAGGCCCAGACTGTGTTACACCAGCCTGTCTGAAATCCTGTGCTGACCAGCTGGCCCCCATCTTCACACAGATCTTCAACATTTCTCTGGAGTTGTGCGAAGTCCCTTCATGCTTCAAACGCTCCACCATCATCCCCATCCCAAAGAAATCCAAAATTACAGGACTAAATGACTACAGGCCTGTGGCTCTAATGCCTGTGGTCATGAAGTCATTTGAAAAACTGGTGCTGGCCCACCTGAAAGACATCACTGGACCCTTGCTAGATCCTCTTCAGTTTGCCTACAGAGCAAACAGGTCTGTGGACGATGCAGTAAACATCAGACTGCATTATATTTAACATTTTTTACTAGATTTTTTTGTTGCGCTATGTAAGAGACTACAAAAACAAAACCAGTCCAAAGCACTGCAACTTTTATGAAATGGTATTAAAATAACGCTATCTGTACACTGGAATAAAAAAATATCATGACAGTATCAAAATAATACATACAAATATATAATACAAAATAATACATTCCCTAACCAAAATTCCTGTGTACATGTGACGGACCTAAAACAAGTGAGTAGTATTTCCATTAAGGAAGTGACAGAAAGAGTAATTTACTTCATAATGAGAATCAAAACCAGGCTATGATGCAATGATATAAACCACAATACATTATGTTTCCTTTTCCACCTGTATGTCTTATTGTCCTCTTGTAAAGGACACTCTGTATACCCAAAGTCCTTCTCAGGGTACAATCTGAGGTACACCACAGGAGATAAATCCTGATTGCAAAGTACAGCCATGAAAAGTACTTTGAAATTAGTCCAATGCAAGCTTCTCGTCTCAGAATGGAGGCATAGGTATTAGACAAAAAGTTAAAACTCAAAAGAATACAAACTTAGAGGCAGGCTCCACTGATAAGATGGCTAATCAAAAAGCTGAATCAGTTTTCAGAATGTCTAAGTGGTCTAAGGTGCCAGACTCGAGGTTTATGGAATTGATGGAGATGTGGGTTCAAATCCCAGTCTTGGCAGTTAGCTTTTAGACTGACTAAGAATGTACATTTATGCAAATGTAAACTTGCATGCGACAGTACCACAGGGTAAGCTGATAGGACAGATCATCAAATAACCTGCATCAGGTGTCAGGATGGCCAAGAGGTATACCTCTTTATAGAAGGTGCCAGACTCAAGGATTTTCAGGCTTTCAGGGCATGAGGTTCCTGGTTTCTGAATGGAGAACTTAGGTGAAATCCCGCTACTGGCAATTTAGATTGACTAGACAAGAATTGAAATCTCAAAGAATTTAAATGCATTAAGTGCTCTCACTGCCATTCCATACTGAAGGCTTCACTGATTGGACTCATCAACATGTTAGGCACCAGACTCATTGTGTTGCAGCCTTCTCAGGTAATAGGCATTCTGGTCTCCGAATGGAGGCATGAGTCAAATCCCACTTGTTTTCAAGTAATCAAGCAAAATGCAAAACTTTAAAAACGTAAATTCATTAAGTGCTATAATTTGCATTCTACTAAAAGCAAGTTCTGTCATATAAACAAAATAAAAAAATAATTAATCAAGTTGCATCATTGCTTTACAAATTGCATAAAATGTTGACTTCATCATTTAATATCCAAACTAATAAAAAACATTTACTTTTTTTTTTTTTTTTTTTACTTTTTTTTACATTTAAATACTTAGATAATACAATTAAATGTGGCTCATGTTTCAAATAAATCAGGTAAAATTTGCCAATGTACAGTAGTTTGACTTTAATAAAAATAAAAAAAATAAAACATAGTACCCATACTTTAACTTCATTTCATTGAATTTTTTACTCTCATTTAAGCAACTGAAGCTGTTTCCAACCAATGCAGACACTTTGCTATTCAAAGGTGTATATACAGTATAAATTACATGTGACAGTCAAGTGCTTTGCCTGAAGAGGGAAAAAAATCCAGTGACTCAGTTATAAGATCAAGTTAATAAATCACCCTCTCTGAGGACGCAATCAGCCACTTTTAAATTATTAGCCCAAATATTTAACCACTGAGTTAACTCATTAACCATAAAATTGAATCCAAATGTGCAGGGTTTTGTTTATGAGCTAGATCCATACTGATATCATGACTGATATCATGTGCATTTCTTTTATGTTGCTTAAACAGAAGGACACAGTGCTAGTTTTGTCAAGGTCATGAGTTTGATTCCCAGGAATTGCTTGAATTGCTAAAAGATATACTTTGAATTCAATGCATGTTTCATTAGATAAAGTTTCTGCAAAATGCATAAATATAAGTTTCACTCTCATTGTTTATACTGCTTACCTATATTATTCAACTGCAGCAAACGCAGCCAAGCTATATGGACAGAGACTGCAGTTCTTCTATGTCTTCTATGTTGCAAAGTGACAAGTTAATTATTTTATTCATGCTAAGAATCAAATGAGCTAGCATGAAGAAAACATAATTTCCCTTTCCTCTACATCTTGCTTTTCCATTATCTTCAACCTTTCATTTTTATCTTATTCAAGTTTTTTTTATCTACTTGGGCCTGCTCTTATACCCAATCCGGCCTCTTGTGCTCCTTGTGGGTTAATTAGATCTCTTTTACATATAATATGTCCTTCAATAAGACATAAATTAATGCAGAACAGAATATTTGGATGGCGGTATAAACCATTAACACGTTCACAAAAATGTTGCAAGATGTGCATAATTCTCTTTGCTCATAGTTTTATGTTTCACACCCCACAACATTTACACAAACTCCCTGTCTTACGTATAATGCATCTCAGTCTGAAGCTAAGGTAGTCTAAATCTCTAACAGGCCGTTGAGCAAGAAAATGTCATCTGAGCTGATAATACTGAGCCTTGGAGAATATCCTTGAGTGACATTGACTCCTACACAACTGCGGTAGTGTGGTTGAGCAGATGCTGTTCCCTGATAAACACACACTTAAAAACATACACACACATACATAAACACACCCAAGTGCTCACAGATGCAGGCAAAGGTCTCTGTGTTTAGTCTAAGAATGCTCTGTGCTTTTGCTCATAAACTCCAGCATGGCTTTAATATGGAACATAAACCCAAGCATGACTACATGCTAATTATGGTTAAATATATATATATATATATATATATATATATATATATATATATATATATATATGTCATGTTCAATTAGTCATTACATTGCAGAACATAAGAATTTCTCTTTAACCCTGCTGGGGGGAAAAAACAGTAAACGACTTGATGATGGTTTGAGATGTTTTATAAATAATACAATAAAAATGTAAGAAAACCTTTTTTTTTTTTTTTTTTTTTTTTTATAAAATAATGCTGGCTAAGTTTAATAACAGTAGGACACTGATAAAGCATGTGTATATATTATTGTGTGTCTTCACATATATATTATATATTTCACTCTTTATTTCCTGATGGAGCGTGTGCCGCTAGTGCGTGGAAACATGACGTAACGCAGTAAGGTAATTCCACATCCATCAAACGCCTGCGCACTGACGCAAATCCCCTTCTTAGGAGACATTCGTCATTGGAATGATTATAATACTAGGCCAGTGAATGCCTGTTGCTGCACTGATTGAAAAGTGCATGGGTGGAACTGGAATATCAACATCTGAACCAGGATAAATCCTTAATTGGCCAACCATTTCATTTCATGGAGATATTTGGTATGAACACAACTGAATGAAACTGCATCTCTGGAGGCGATATCTCCAGTTCAGTCAGGTGAGTAATTATGATTTAGGTCAATCAATTAGCTTTTTAACCATATATCTAACCATAGCCTACATAGCAAACTATAATGATATTGATAAATTGAATTCACACAAAAATATGCAATATGAATGCAATACATAAGACTATGTTTGTGTTCAACTTGCACTGAGATACAGCGCTTGTGACAACTTCCCAGTGTGACAACTAGTCCTCTCCTCTTTCTCTCTCTCTCTTATTATATTGTTTCATTATTAGCTCACTCCAGATGAAGAAGAGAAGATAAGATGGAGGAGAGAGCAGAACAAAATAACTTAGTTCATGCTTACCATTATCACTTATTGACCTTCTTCAGGAGGTGAATAATAGGGCGGCACTGCCAGTTTTAGTTTCATATTGTGTTTAGGGTGGTGCACCTTTCTGATACATCTAGTTTGTCCAGTTTTAACTTGAGACTTCTGTAAGTGTACAAAGAGTCTGTTAAGATTGACATATGATGAATGAAGAACTAACAACACATAAATTAACATTTACATATAGTTTCAATTGGGAAATCGAAACAGAAGATCTTCTATGTTATTGCTATGAAAACCAATTTTAAGAATGCAGGACACTCTGCTTCGGGGAATCTGTTACGTAATTACCAGCAGCACATGCTAATGGCATCCAGCTGTGAATTTGTTTTCAGGAGACTGAGCGTCTGCACATGGAGCGGGTCGCGCTGCAGAGGCAGGTGAGCAGACTGCAACAGGAAAAAGAGCAGCTGAAAATACTTTTGGCATCCCATGCATCCATCTGCACACTGGCACAGGACAAACCTCATTCCTTGGACACCTTTATGTCAGGAAAGGCCCTGCCATTCCCTCACAATAAAACAGGATCCTCTGGATGACGTAAGTGTGTCTGGACATTTGGTGCTTCAGCAGACAGAGAATAATTCTGAATTACACTAAATTCAATGAAGACGATGAAGCATCCTATGAAAAATATTATTAACAAAATAATGCTTCTGTGGCACTCCTGTGAAAGTGTGTACTCTGCAAGAGCAACTAAGTAAACTTGTGGGGATAAATAATAAATAAATACAAAGCAATTCATTTATTCATTTAAATAAATAAATAAACACACTGAAATATTTTTCCCCCAAAATATCTCCATTTCTGAAGGTTTGGAAAACATTAGTAAATGATGATGCAATGTCCATTTTAGGGTGGAGTATCCCTTTAAACAAGGAAGATTAAGAGTTACATGCAACAAGATACAACATGCCACATAGCATGCAATAAAAGGAGGATATTTTGATATCTGCAATGCTCAGGAATGCACGAAGAGCCCCCCTTCCCCATCCCGTTACAAAAGGAGGAGGATTTCCACTCCGCTGTTGGCACGAGTTCCTGTTTGGGATTTGGAAATCCGACTTTCAATTCACAGAGGCCTTTGCATTTGCTATTTAAAGGTCGCAGGATATTGTAAAATAGCTTTCTTCAGGTGTGAAATAGGAAAAAATTGTGTTAGGTGTCCGGCGTTCACACAGAAGAAACCTTGACACACGTTTCCTTTAAAAAACAGATATCTTGCTCAATCAGTAAGATGGATATCTAACTCTATATGTCACTAGGTAAGAAGGAAGAAGAGAACTTCAGTATGAAATGTGTCTTGTAAAGTTTATTGCATTTGTTTTTTCATTGTTTTATTGATTATCTTAGATTTGTAAGATTATTAAATTGAATTTAGAAGCAATATAACAGAAATTATAAAGAAAAAAGCCCTGACTGAAACTACCACACATCTCTGATCCTTTACCTCAACAAGGGATCAAGACAAAAGTTAAAGAAATGTAAAAATGTAAACACACCGATTCCAATGAAATTGGAGCTTTGCCAAAGTTAGAAATGCAGGAAAGGGATTTCATTAGATAACAAAACAAAAAGCTACATTCATGCATACACACACATACACACACACGCACACACACACATAGGTCTGGGGGTGGGACCAGTGCATTAAATAAAAAATTTTAAACAATATAAATTATATATATTATATTATTAATCACGATTATATTGCATATATATATTGCATATACATATATACATACATATGTATATATGTATATGCAATATATATGCAATATAATCGTGATTAATCGGATACAAGATAAAAGTTTTTGTTTGCATAATATATGTGTGTTCTGTGTATATACACAGAACACACATATATTATGCAAACAAAAACTTATTATTATATACACACATATACATCCTATTTGAAAACCATATATATATATATATATATATATATATAAATTAATTAATTTTAGGTGTGTACTCTGCAAGTGCACATGTGTGAACTTGTGGGGAACCAACGTAATACTTCATTAAAACACCTTAAAAGTAAACAAAAAAATATGACTAAGAAGAGTGGGTATAAGTTATGAGAAAAGATCTCGGTCTCCTAATGTTTATAAAAGTGTGTTGCTTCACTGAGTTGTTCCTTCAAAACTAAAAAAGCAATATAAAATCTATTAAACCAAAGAAAAGTTGACAAAAATCGTAGCCTCTAGCAAAACCACGCAGTTTAGAGCCAGAACCAGCATTCCTCGCGTTCACACCTACAGCCAGGCGTGGCTCCGGATTCCACTTCCTTCTCACGCGCATCATTGAGTTTAACACATCACCAGAAACTTAGGACACTTTAGCAGTGGTTGTTACTTGGTGTAACTGAACACAGAGAAGGATCTACTTCAGTATTATGGCAGATAAAGGATCTTTTCTGACCTCAATCATCATTTTCTACTTGTCCATCGGAGCCGCGATATTTCAGATTCTCGAGGAGCCGCATTTAAAAGCAGCTCTGGACGATTATAAAAACCACACTGAACATTTATTACAGAAATATCCCTGCTTAAAAAAGGATGATTTGGACCTGATAATTGAGGTAGGCTTCATAATTTGATTCCTAATTTGGTGTTAAGAAAATAAGGTACAGCAGCTCTTGGAAAAAGTTTTCAAATGTTTTCCAAGTGTTTAGGCTAACTATCAGTTATTAAATAGCCTACATATAAGTTACCGCTGCTAGTGTTTCTCACACACAAGCGACTAATAAGAAGTTTTCTTCTGAATTGAATGTAGGTTTAGAACATTTTGAACAATTATACCTAGTTTGTTACAGTTTCACGCACTTGCGCGTGAACCAAACAAAGCGAAACCTTGTCCTAAACGAGTCAGATCTCTTGAGGTGACGGGAGTTGGCCAACCTAAAACAAGACTGAGGCGCGATTGTTCCCAGTTTGTGGACTTTTCCCCCGTTGGCAATAAAAGTTGCAAAGTCATTCTTAGGAATGTGCTTTTGATAGCCATAGCCTACATTGTGGACTCGTTCAAACGCGACTGTACCACGAGAAAACGCGCTCGCACGTGCTTTATGCGTCGAACATGAAAACAAAGCAAGTGGCTGTTCGGTAGGCTACTGTTTTCAAAGCTAAAAGTTCTAGACCTAATCTTAGCACTTTGCCCCCACAAAAAATCACCCAAAACATGCATTTAAACTATCTCATTCTGATTCATTTGACCCTATTTAATGCAGATAATTTAAGATTAATCAACAAACCAGTTCTTCTACACATTTAACTGCTTCATGATGTATCATCATCTTAACTGAAATAGGTTTTAAGTTTGAAATATTATCTCATATTGTAACCACAGATGTTTACTATATACACACAAAAAGGTGTGTGAGCATTTGTAATTTGTCACTAGAGAACATGATATTGCAAATACTGTAACTCATCTGTCTGAAAATATCAACTATAGCACTAATTCAGTCATTCTTGAAGAACATTTACAATCAGCACCAGTAATGCAGGATACAGTAAATGGCATTGTGCTCATTAGTGTCTTTACTTGTTTTACAACTCTTGCAATGTTATTTCCAGTAGGCTTTTGATACTGACAGTAGCTATGCCATGAATGGTGTCACAGCCTTTAAACGGTAACACTTGGGATTAATGTCATTGTGTAAATCAGGTTTTATTTTTTTTTTTAATTTTTTAATTTTTCCATGTGTTTTTTTTTTTTACACTGTTTGGTATACTAACATGACAACTGTACTACTGCAACTTTCAAAATCTCTTATAGGCTGATTTGAAACACATGGTATTGTTTCAAACTATTGATTTTTTTTTTACCATATTAAAAATAAAATATTTTTTTCCTCCTAGTGTTAATTATGACACATTTAACCTGACTGACATGAATTGTAAAAAAAAAAAAAAAAAAGGACCTGTGAAAGCCCCCATACTTATGTTTACTAAGCATGATGTAAAATCATGTGGCAAAGAAAACCTGTTTCTCTGGTTTTCAAGCAACAACTTAGTGTAGGTGTACGCTAAATACTGATATTTACAGATGCATCTCAATACATTAGAATGTTTTGGAAAAGTTCATTTATTTCAGTAGGAATTCAACTCAAACTGTGAAGCTTGTGTATTAAATAAATTCAGTCTACACAGACTGAAGTAGTTAAAGTCTTTGGTTCATTAAACTGTGATGATTTTGGCTCATATTTAACAAAAACCCACAAATTCACTATCTCAACGAATTAGAATATGGTGAAATGCCATTCAGCTAATCAAATAAAAACACCTGCAAAGGTTTCCTGAGCCTTCAAAATGATCTCTCAGTTTGGTTCACTAGGGTACACAATCATGGTGAAGACTGCTGATCTGACAGTTGTCCAGAAGACAATCATTAACACCCTTCACAAGGAGGGTAAGCCACAAACATTCATTGCCAAAGAAGCTGGCTGTTCACAGAGTGCTGAATCCAAGCATGTTAACAGAAAGTTGAGTAGAAGGAAAAGTGTGGAAGAAAAAGATGGACAACCAACCGAGAGAACCGTAGCCTTATGAGGATTGTCAACCAAAATCAATTCAAGAATTTGAGTGAACTTCACAAGGAATGTACTGAGGCTGGGGTCAAGACATCAAGAGCCACCACACATAGAAGTGTCAAAGAATTAATGTCAGAGGCGTCTTACATGGGCTAAGGTGAAGAAGAAATGGACTGTTGCCATTGTATTTCATTTGGAAATAGCTGAAGGTCACTGTCAAAGAAACCTGGGCTTCCACCTCAGCAGTGACACAAACTGATCGCCTCCATGCCACGCCGAATTGAGGCAGTAATTACAGCAAAAGGAACCACTACCAAGTATTAAGTACATGTACAATAAATGAACATACTTTCCAGAAGCCCAACTATTCACTAAAAATGATTTTTGTATTGGTCTTATGAAGTATTCTAATTTGTTGAGATTGGTGGGTTTTTGATAAATGTGAGCAAAAATCATCACAATTAAAAGAACCAAAGACTTAAACTACTTCAGTCTGTGTGCATTGAATTTATTTAATACATGAGTTTCACAATTTGAGTTGAATTACTGAAAAAAATGAACTTTTCCAAATATTCTAATTTATTAAGATGCACCTGTACATGGACAAGCAGAAAGATAGGGTGATAGTGTTATTTAAAGACATGTAAAGTACATTTAAAGTAAGTTGTTTCAGAAGTACAGCTGATATCTCATCAAACACGAAACACTCTTCCTCTTTTCCTGTTTTATGTCTCATGCATGGAAGCGTGTTTCCACCTTGGAGTAAAAGAAATAAAATGCCTAATTGTGAGATGAGATGAAATGAAGACACATTTATAATATATTTGCTTATTAAAGTCTTTCTCAAAGATGTAATTATTTCATCCTTTGTTTACATGCATTGTTTTCGCTTCATGCTGTTTAAATGTGCACATTTGGCATTTGTATATATTGTTAAATAACATTTAATAGTCCATATTTTGTTTTATGTTTCAACATCAGATTGTGGCTGCGGCGGCTGGAAAAGGTGTGACTGTAACAGGAGAAAAAAAAATCAACAATTGGAGTTGGGAGAACGCAGTTATTTTTGCTGCCACAGTCATCACTACTATAGGTAGATGAAATGTATTGCTTAGTAATATTTAAAGTTTCTATGTCTTTATTATAAAAATAACCCAGCTGACACATATATTCGTAATATTTGACCTTCAGTGCTGAAATGTGTGCAAAACAGAAATCAACCTTCCATCACGTTTATTATTTTGTGACAATGTTAAGAGTACAATAATTCTCAAAAATAACAACTTTAAAGAACAAATCTGGCAGTGGGTTTATGGCTATATATCACCATTTGGACTTTTCAAAATTGAGACTTTACACATTCTTGTCTACTCGATGGTTCAGGTTATGGCAATGTTGCGCCGAAGACATCTGGAGGCCGATTATTCTGTATCCTGTATGGGCTCTGTGGCATTCCTCTTTGCCTCACCTGGATAAGTGAATTGGGTACATTTTTTGGTGGCAGGGCAAAGCGCCTGAGTCAGGTGCTCCTCCACAGAAGGTTCACTGTGGTAAGAACATCATTAACAAAAATACCTTCACTTTTCAAAGAGACAAACAATGTTAATAACACCCATATTCATGTTTTCTCTTTCACTACAGAAAAAAGTACAGTTCACCTGCACAGTTGTGTTCCTTTTATGGGGTTTCCTGGTTCACTTGATCTTCCCAGCTTTTGTATTCAGTCACTTTGAGGACTGGACTTACTTAGAAGGCCTGTACTTCTCTTTTACCACCTTGACGACTGTTGGTTTTGGTGACTATGTAGCAGGTAACTGAACAATAGCAAATCGATTTTAACATTTTTGTGCTGAAGAATATGTGAGTAAGGGAGTGCAGGGTTTATACTAAACTGTGGTCCGGGAACCGCAAAGAGATTGTAAAATAAAAGTGCTTTGTGTTCTGAGGAATATTGGCAAATTAAAAAATAATTTGCTAAATGTATTTTAATGCATTTAACAGCAAGACATATGTTTTCATCAGCACTGCCTAACTAGTATGACACTTTTTTTATTTTTTATCTATAAAGCTGCATAGGAACAACATTTTTAAATTATTTGAATTATTATTATATACTTTATTATTAGTGTTAATTACATCTGTTCTAAATTCTTCAGTTTTAGTTATTTTAGTACATTAAGTTCAATGACAACAACCATGTTTCTTTGGAAATGATCTGAAATCTTTATTTATTTTATTTCAGTTAACAATTATTTCAATTAACATTTTTGTAATGGTTTTAGTTAACTATAATACTGCACTTACTATTTTACATAGACAGTACAACATTCTGTGTACTAGAAAATAGCTGAGTGAGTATTCATCAAATTTGGTGGTCCTTGGTATTATATAGTCAAAAGAAAAGAAAACCTACACCTTGAGCACACTGTAGAGAAGGCAAACATTGCAAATAGAGAGTTTATCTTGTTGCTAAATCTAGCTTGGTGCATCTTTCTGTCCACTGTACAAGTGAACCAACTTATGATGCATCATTTCCTGTGATTGTGATTCTGTATTAACATAAAATGCTTAAAAACAGCTTCTGTGCCATGTAAAAATTCACTTTGTTTTTCCATATAGGTGTGAACCCAGATAAAGATTACCCAACTCTCTACAAATTCTTAGTGCAGTTATGGATCTGCCTGGGTCTGGCCTGGTTGTCACTTTTCTTCAGCTGGAATGTGCATATGGTGGTCAAGGCTCATAAAGTCCTGAAGAAAAGAAGGCTGAGACGCCACAGGTTGTCCATCGATGATGTACTGGTAAAAAAAGAAGTAAAGAAAGCCCCAAAGCCGACACCTCTCTCTGGCGTCATTGACATCTTTGAGTTCATGTCTGAGAAGGTCGAAGACTACAGCGACATCATCCAAGCCATCGGCACAGGTAAGAGAAGGAAGAAAAAGCAGCAGGAGGAAGAACTGACACGGTCCAAGAGCTGTAGTGACCTATTGCATGGGCTGGTCATCCCACTCGATCACTCTCCTCGTCTGAAACGCCGCTTCAGCGTCAGCGTGAACATGTGCACGGTCATGTCTGGAGAGTCTACAGATGGCCTCGACAACAACCAAGAGGAACAGGCACTTCTAAAAGAGCACCAAGGAGACACTAAAAACAAGAGAGAAGAGAAGCCTGGACATTGTGCGGGGGACTCCAGAAGATCATACCCATCATTCTTTCACCCATCACGCCCTACCCTTACCACCAGCAACGGAGGATCAAGATTCTCAGTGTCCAAAGTATCAGAAGACCATTTGTCAAAGAGGAGAAAAAGCATTAGCTGACAAAGTCTGATCTACTAGATCTAAAACCAAAAATGACTTAAAAAATTCAGCACTGCTTTAAATCGTGATTTTTCAGGACACTATGGCTGTGGTGACACAAGGAGGACCATGTGAAGAACTCTGAAGACATTTCAAGACCAAAGAATGTTACTCTGATATGCGGATGGGAGCTTTCTCTACCTAAATCAAGCTGCTAAAGTGTACACTGGTTTCCGCAGTATTGAAAGACATGTAGGTATTACACAGGGTTGTGCAGCCAGTCTGTGACCAAGATAAGGATGTGAGGGTTAGCAGAGGAAATGAAACCGATTTCCTTCACAGACATTGGAAAGTTTGAGTGTGTTACTGTGGTTTCAAACAAGGTTGGATTTTTTTTTTTTTATTCTCAAAATGACAGCTAGGCGAAATCTTGAGATGTTTGGAATGGAATACTAGCTATGAATGCTAACTGTGCCGTACAAACTGATTAAAGCACTATTTTTAAAGTCATCTTCTTGGATACATCTTAAGCTTATTAAGCTCCAGCAAAGGAGTTGGAATAATAATGACTGTTTTCAAAAAGGTTTCCCAAACATTACCCTGGGGTTGATCAGATAACCAGATTGTCCTTCCCTAAACTCACGCTATTGGTTGAGCCGATATCGCTGTGTCACAATGTTGAAACAACCAGAGCAATGTTTTGATACCATCAGTGTTTTACACCATGTTCAATTTAATATTCAGTTGATAGTGTGTGTACATGTGTCTATATCCATATATAGCTGGAATGCAAGGTAATTTAACATTTAAAATAACATGCATTACCTTTAAGTTGTACTGAGCCTGGAACATCCCTTTGAAAACAGATTGTGTAACAGTATGAAATTATTGCTGTAATGTTGACACATGACCTATTTTATATAGAAATCAGTGAGTTTTAACCCAGTTGTTTATGAGAATCTTTTTTTTTTTTTTTTTTTTTTTTTTTTTTAGCCAATTTGGCACAAAAATCAGCTGATTTTGGCAGCTTGACCAAATGACCATTTAGAAAAGAGTTGATAGTGTTTCCAGTTTGTTTCCAGTCAAACTGGAAATTAATGGTTAAGTTGCGGAAAACATTGCATTGTAGGACTCCATGTCCTACACACTGCTTTTTGTTCTGAACATTTTGACAAATGTCGAGGGTGCAACATGCCAAATGAGTAATATTGTAGATTAAATTCTGAGCATATCTTCTGTCTTGAATGCTGTAACAGTTCTGTGACTGTTCTTAGGTTAACTTGCACTTGGGAAGCATTTTAAGTATTGTCCTGCTGAGGAAGCACTTACTCAGGCTTCCAGAAAATTGCCTCCTCTTGAAAGATTTGTTGAGGATGTGTAATGGGACGTAACTTGATCTCATCATCTGATTGATAGATTTGCTGAAGAATTTTTCTCTCTTTTTTTTAATCATTTGTATATATATTTTGTACTAGGTTTTGTTTTCAATGGCATTTTTGGTAATGCTTTTTGTTTTTCTCAGAATGACTCTATCTGCTGTTGCTAAACCACATCCGGTCTGTTGGCAGAAGTGGTGAAATTAAACATGTCTGAGCAACCGAGTCCTTCTTAGTTTAGTTCAAATTGAGATTTTGAGATATTTCCCAAAACACACAAATTCTCCATAGTGTATGAAAGCATACATTCAAATCATTATTATTATCAGTTTTTCCAAGCTACCATAGTGACACTCATAACATTAGTAATAATTTTATAAATGTTTGTAAATTTAGATTTTATTAACTGTATAATCTCCACAGTGTTGGGGGTAACACATTTCAAGTCATGCATGCGAGTTACTTAATCAGATTACTTTTTTCAAGTAACTAGTCAAGTAATGCACTACTTTGAAATTTTCAAAAAAGTAACCCTAATTACTTTGTTTTCCCATTTATTGACTGACAAGCTTCCTGTCCCCATATTGGGAGAAATCCGAAGTACAGAGTCATTGTGTGCACTGTGTGAACATGATTTTAGACTAAATGTGAATGTGCATTAATTCACCCCACTCACAATTTTCTTTTTTGTATTCATCAAAATGAATTAAAAAACTGAAATGCTAATTCAAAATATGATGCAAACTGTAATAATTAAATATGTTAACACACATGTATCTAATCCCATTTTATTAACTAATGTCCTTGCTGCTGACCATTGATGATCCAGTTCAACCATACTAATAAGCAACATTACTTTAGATAAAGTTTCTTTTTTAGGAAGTAACGTGGTATTGTAATGCATTACTTTTAAAAGTAACTGTCCAAAGATTAAAAATGAATCTGAATCGGCAATAACATATGCATAATGCAGCATTTGCTTACACAAGTTAAAATACTCAAATTTACATCAGTTACATTAAGACATGAGCTGTAATAAGTTTCAGTTATGCTTTGGAACAGACTGGTATAGATGGCAGTGCCAATGGCTGTAGATGCGGCCACATTTAACTTTAAAGGGATAGTTCGCCCAAAACTGAAATAAAAATTATTCATTATTCATTAAATCATTATTTACTCACCCTCATGTTGTTCTAAACCTGTAAGACCTTCATTCATCTCCAGAACACAAATTAAGATTACAAGGCCCAGAAAGGTAGTAAGGACATTGTAAAAATAGTCCATGTGACTTTAGTGGTTCAACCGTTATTTTACGAAGCTACAAGAGTAACTACGTGCACAAAGAAATGAAAAATAGCGACTTTATTAAACAATTTCTTCTTTTCTGTGTCAGACTTCGATAAGCATTCATGGCAGTACCACAACACAGGCGTGATGCTGCTGTAGTTTATAAGTAAAAGTTATTTATTTATTTATTTTTTAGCACAAAAGGTATTCTCATAGGTGGAACCACTTAAGACACATTTTAACAATGAATAATTTAACGGTGTCCTTACTAGGTTTCTTGGTCTTGAATGTGGTAGCTGCATTTCCATTTATAGAGGTCTGAAAGCTCTGGTATTTCATCGAAAATATCTTAATTTTTGTTCTGAAGAAACCTGAAAGGTCTTACAGACCTCTTAGGTTTGGAATGACATGAGGGTGAGTAATTAATGACAGAATTAAAATTTTTGGGTGAACTATCCCTTTAAGGAGGAATTCCACGGGGGCAAAATGCTGTCATCTTAGTAGTAATCGATACGATCAGGAATTTCTGTTGAAAGACACATGGTGTGAAAATTTCCCCAAATTCTTGAAATTTTAAAAGACAAATTTGCAGCAATGACCAATATAAATCTCCATGTTTCGGAAGTAACTGTTGAGTAAGCGTTGCTACATGCATCGCTACACTTTTGATGATTAAAAACAGACCTAATTTGCCCAAAACATTTTGCAGAAGTTTTGCAAACATGCACTCACTGTAGAAATAGTTCACTCAAAAATAACTCTCCTGTCATCATTTATTCACCTCATGTAATTCTAAACCTCCTATGACTTTTCTTTCTTCCATGGAACACAAAACATGAACACTTTTCAATATAAATACTAAATAATATAGTAATATTACACTCGCTGGGACACTGATGTTACAGTTTTATATACACACTGCTCCCCTGAGATTGAACTGCTCTCCGTTAAAGTGAGCCCCTTCTACCTCCCGCGGGAGTTTAATTCAATCATTCTTACAGTGGTCTGCATCCAGCCTCAGGTGGACAAAACTTAAGCATTAGACGAACTGTACAGCACCATAAACGGATTAGAAATTGCTCATCCTGACTCTGCTTTTATCGTTGTTGGGGATTTTAACAGGGTGAAAATGAGGAAAGTTCTTCCTATATTCTACCAGCACATAAATTTCCCCACACGAGGTGATCAGACATTAGATCACTGCTATTCAACACTAAAGGACAGTTACAAACCCCTCCCCCGACCAGCATTTGGCAAAGGTGACCGCATTAGCATACTGCTGTTACCAGCCTACAGACAATGCCTCAAACAGGAAAAACCGGTTACTAAAACAGTCTACAAATGGAGCGAAGAGAACATCTCCACACTGCAGGATTGCTTTGAATCAACAGACTGGCAGATGTTTAAAGATGCAGCAGGAGACAACATACAGGAATACACAGACTCTGTGATAGGATACATTAACAAATGCACAGAGGATGTTGTTCCATCCATTAATGTTAAATAATTTCCAAACCAGAAACCATGGGTCAACGGTGAGGTACGGGCCAAATTAAGAGCACGGACTTCTGTCTTCAACTCTGGTGATTTAACTGCTTATAAGAAGTCCAAGTATGACCTTCAAAGATCCATCAAATCAGCCAAAAGAGACTTTAGGGACAGAGTGGAGTCAGAATATCATGGCTCTGACCCCCAACGCACGTGGCGCAGTCTACGCTACATCACAGACTACAAAGGAAGGAAAAGTGGTGGTGTGTCTTTGTCTGCCTCTTTACCAGATGAGCTCAATACATTCTATGTTCATTTTGAGGCAGACAATACATTTCCTGCTGTGAAAATACCTGCTGACACTGACACCTGCCCATTGGTTCTAACCACACACGAAGTGAGTAAGGCCTTCAAGAGAGTCATGGCCGGAAAGCTCCAGGTACGTGTCGTGAGGGCCTGTGTTGACCAGTTAGCAGATGTCTTCACCAACATCTTAAACCTCTCCTTAGCCCCTTTCACACTGCACGTCGGACCCGGCATATTGCCGGAACATTGCCGGGTTGCCTTCTGTGTGAAAGCAACCACGTCCCGGGATTGATTCCCGCATTGAACCCGGGTCGGGGACCTAGTAACATTGCCGGGTTCAACCCGGGACGAGCGCTGTGTGAACAAAAGCCAGATCTAATGGCGTGTCGAAGTGATGACGCGCCTGGCTGTTTTGAAGGAAGATCAACGTTCGCAACGGAAAAATATGTGCAAACTGTAATGGAGCAGAGATCAGTTTGTTCCTCACTTTCCGCGCTGACGCAGAGATCGTTCGCTTGCTTCAGTGAAAGTATAACGTGCCTATGGAATTCGACTTGTACATTACACGTCACGCCCTGATGTCACGTGTCGTTACGGGATCTTCACGAGTTGTGTGTGAAAGCACGCACATATAGGGAACAACTGCCGGAAAACTTTACCCGTGTATTTGCCAGAATGGCAGTGTGAAAGGTGCTCTTGAGACTTACAGTGATCCCCACATGCTTCAAGCAAACCACCATCATCCCTGTTCCCAAAAAAACAACCGTCTCCTGCCTGAACGACTACCGCCCTGTAACACTGACATCAGTCATCATGAAGTGCTTCGAACTGCTAGTCAAATCCCACATCTGCTCCTCTCTGCCTGACACCTTGTACCCATTACAATTTGCTTACCGTTCTAACAGATCCATTGATGACGCCATTTCAATGGCCATACACTCTGCACTAGAACACTTGGAGGGAAGAGACACCTATGTGCAGATGCTGTTTGTTGATTACAGCTCTGCATTTAACACCATCATCCGTTATAGCCTTAACTGAACTTATAACCTTACTGAAAAATCTGGGTCTTAACAGTCACATATGTAACTGGGTCCTGGACTTCCTGACCGGAAGACCCCAGGTGGTCAGAACTGGCAATTACACATCCTCCTCACTTATAATCAGCACTGGTGCC
Source organism: Carassius auratus (assembly GCF_003368295.1). Classification (NCBI taxonomy): domain Eukaryota; kingdom Metazoa; phylum Chordata; class Actinopteri; order Cypriniformes; family Cyprinidae; genus Carassius; species Carassius auratus. Next base: position 19,241,817 of record NC_039262.1, read on the forward strand.
CCACAGGGATGTGTACTCAGTCCTCTCTTGTACTCCCTGTTCACTTATGACTTTTCTGCTAAGCATAGCTCCAACATCATCATCAAATTTGCTGACGATAATACTATCCTAGGACTCATCACTAATGGCGAAGAGACATCCTACAGAGATGGTGTATCAGCATGTTGTGCTGATAACAATCTCTCTCTAAACATCAGCAAGACCAAGGAGATGATTGTGGACTACAGGAAGTCACAGAGAGAGGGTCACGTTCCCCTTCATATCAACGAAGAGATAGTAGAGACAGTTAAGAGCTACAAGTTCCTTGGCATTCACATCTCTGAGGATCTTTCCTGGTGCCTTCACTCAGAGACCATAGTGAGAACAGCCCATCAGCATCTCTACTTCCTGCGGAGACTGAAGAGGTTTGGCATCTCCTCTAACATCTCCTCTAACATCATGTCAAACCTCTACCGCTGCACTACTGAGAGCATTCTGACCAGCTGCATCACTGGATGGTACGGCAACTGCTCTTCTTTGAACTGCAAAGCCGTGCAGCAAGTGGTGAGAACAGCAGAGCTCATCATTGGACATAAACTCCCAGCTTTACAGGACATGTATCAGACTCGCTTTTTGAGAAAGGCTAGCAGCATCATCAAGGACTGCACTCATCCTGCTCATCAACTGTTTGACACACTGCCATCTGATACACTTTTCCGATCCATCCGATCACGGACAACCAGACTGAAGAACAGCTTCTATCTTCAAGCCATCAGACTACTTAACAATCAGCTGTCCTCCATCTAAAAAAAAAAAAAAACCCGGAATACATGCTGCTCTTATGTTTACTTTCCTTTATGTTTACTTTCATTGTACTTGCACTGCCACTTTTTTTATATTCCTTCATGTTACTCTGTGACACTCTATAATGACTTTTGGACATTTCTCTACCCAGGAATACATCTGAATGTGTGCTGCTCTTAAGTTTATTTTTTTGCATCTGCACTGCCACTTTAACTTTCCTCCATGTAGCTCTACATCACTCTACGATGACATTTTAGACACCGTTCTACCCCAGTAATCATAATACTACCTCAGGGCTTCTTATGAACACTATAACTCTAAACACTGATTACCTTTATTGTACCTGTTAATTCCACTTATGGGCATATAATGTTCTGTTTATATCTTTCTGTCTATGGGCACTGTCGTCACTCAAGAACCTCAATGCTCTCCATGTACGAATATGTCTTATGTCTTGTTATTGTCACTGTATGTCTGAGCCTTGTCACAAGCATTTTAATGCCCAGTTTTCCCCAGTGTTAACTATGCAAATAACAAATAAATGCCTCTTGACTCTTGACTTAAATGAGAGCTGTCAAACTTCCAAAATGACAAGTTGCCAGTCTTTTGAAGCCATACGATAGATGATGTTTCATGTAAAAAGCAAGTAATATAGGCTCAGAGCAACATGAAGGAATTCATTTTGGACAAAACTTTCAATTTAGTGTGAACAAGTCCCTTAATATGTACTCATATTGTCCCACTAAACTTTCAGATGACAACAAACTGCATTGCATTGTTATCAACTGCCCCCCTAAGAATTGAGGAGGGCGTATCACTGGCAGACCTGCTGTCCCTCTCACTCTTTCAACACAAATGTCTCTTTGTAGGTTGGGTTGGCCATGGCATACGAAGGTCTTACATTTGGACATCTCTTTCCCTTTGGAGTCCAGCATTGTAAGCTTCACGTAAGTGTCTGATGGAAAGGGAAGGGAAACAGAGAATTAACAACCCCTGGTGGTGGTGATATTGAGCTTATGCACCAAGTCAAACACATGGGCTATGTTCAGAATAGTATATTACTACTTACTGAATAACATGCATTATATGCTGGATTCTACTTTTTGACAGTGAAACAGTTATTCTATGAAAACCATTACAGTAGTACGCCATATCATCACAATACCTCACAATGTTTATCATGCGACCTCACATCAATTTTGTATAGTAAAATAGTAAAAGTAGCATGATTGTAGTACTTATAACTCCAAACATAGCCATGGAGATAATGGATAATTATTGGATAATTTGGAGCATACTGGCAATCGGCAGCAAAATAACACTGTTTCTGGTGGATCTGCAAAGTACGATTTTATGAATGTATTTTGAGCTAACACTGTGTAATGCTATGTGCAACAAAACTGTCCTCTGAGGTTTGTAATGAGCATTTTCTTTGTTGAAAAATGATCAATGAACTCAAGGCAAAGCTGCTTTTGCAGTGTTTTCATGTATGAACATTAAATCACTATTAATTTTTAAGGTTAATACATTTAGAAAGATGCTAATAACCAGAATGGCAGTAAAAAAAGTTTAAGAAGAGAAATCACAAGTTGTGTTCTGCATGCTCTGGCTAATCAGAGAAACCTAGAGAACTGTTAGCATTCTCAATCTTCTTGATGGCAGTTTCTTGGGACCCTGAAGAATGTGATAAATAATCTGCCATCTTTGTTTTTTGCAGCTCATGGGCACTGTGTTCTGCAGCCAAATTGTGCTGGGCCATTCAGAGCCACAGGTAAATATTGTCCAGCAGTGGCTAACTGGACCATAATAACTAGCCAAACCTTAACCCGTTAGTTTACTGACTTTGGGTTTATTGACATGCTTTGAAGGGCTAATGGTGCAACCCTTCCAGCAGGACATGGTGTTCATTTACTATTGATCGACTATTGTCAAAACATTTTTAATGTATTCTATAGCATTATATCCACACATCTCAATACAGTTCAAAGATATTTCACTGAACGGACAACATCAATAAAATACAGATGCACTGGAGTGGGTGGGTTTGTACTTTCTACATGGCAGTAAACTTACCTCTCATGATATATAGTTGCCCATAAATGAAGTGTTTTACACAACAAAAAAGGCCAACTACAAGACAGGACACAGAAAAAAAGGAAATGTGATAGTAAGTAGAGTTGACAGATAAAACAAGAGGGACTTGTTAGGTTAGGACTGCCTATGCATAGGGCCCAGGATCTTGTGCAGCACCCCTGCTCACCACTGATCCACAGCCCTGAAGAAGCCCTGACATTATAGGATTATCATTATAAAATGGATAACTCTGACTCTGGTTGGCTATGAACAATGTATACTGCATTCACACAAACCCTGCTAACAGGAACAGATGTGCCAGGCTCTAGTGTAACAGGCAGAGCAAGATTAAATTTGGTTAAGTAGAACACCTTCTCTCCTAGGACCTTCTCCTTCAAGTGCATCACACTGTAGAGACACCCCAAGGGGTCATAGTCCCCCCAAGGCTTCCTTCTCCACACACAAATATCTATGTGAAGATGAGACAGGGTCCCTTCTGTACTCCTCTCTTGCCCTCTGTTTTTTGATGGGTAGTAGAACTAGGTGGACCTACCAGGAAATGTTCCCTGTGCTCTTAAGGGTTGGAATATCTGTGGCAGTCGTCACTGTCGCTGCAAGCCGTTGTTCACTAGGGTCATGTTCAAAAGCCACATCCAGTGTGCCGTAGTTCCCTAGTCCCTCTGCTTCATATGTTTCTGGAAGGGGTGGGAGTACAATCCTGTCAGAGAAAGGGAAAGAAGGGGCAAGTGTGACAGAGGAAATGGAAGGTTCAGAAATTGTAAATTATGCATTTGCATTTAAAATGAACAGCTCAAAATTCTTGAGGTTGCCTTTATTGGCAACAAGGTGGTACAATAAAGACCATTAACAAGGTCATATTACAGTTTTGTTTTAGACATCTTCTTCTTCTTGATGTCATAATTAACTTTTTATGACTGTTTTCCAATCTGGCCATTTAGTCTTGTATCAATTTGTGACAGCGTATCATAATTCACACCAAAATATAACTATAAAGATTGAAATTTAATGATCAGGAATCTTGTTAAGAATAAAGGTTAGCAAGTCTTTCCTATTGATTGGAAACTTCAGAAAAATATGCAGAGCTGCAGGTGCTACACACATGCAGGAGAAGTGAAAAGTCTGGCTGACTTACCATTTTACAATATTAAAATGAACATGAAAAATTTCAAAACAATAAATGATAATCATTGGTATGTTGATGGTCATGTTTTTTTAAATGTATTAATTTGACATCAAAAAGTTATTAAAGGTTCGAATGTTCTGTTTTTTGCAGCTTAGTCATAATAAAAGCTATTTTGGACTGGGAAGTTAGTACCCTATCTGTCGCTCACTTCGAGTTATGTCAGTGACAACATTAGTGGTCTTACATGGGAGCCTGAATCCTCTCCGATTAAGAGAAATCGGCAAATGAAATTTTAGCTAGTGATTTTGTATACCCGAGACACTCCCCATGCATACGGCTAGGCCACAGGTGCATCCACTCATCAGATTTTTGCTTCGGAGCCAAGTGAATGAACACAGTTCGAGATTCACCAGGCGAATCCTTTCTGCTGCTGAAAGAAGAGGCTGTTCTGCGTGGCGCTACGGCACAGTCAGCACTGCAATGTTAATTACCTGTTAATTCAGTGATTCCCCTGGGTGCTTCATCTAAAAGAGCAATTTTAACGAAGTTCCAACTGTGTCCTCCTGGTTGCGGTTGTTTCCTGTCCTCCGTTGATGGCCATGATCGTTGTCTTCAGTGTCTGGGCATCAAGCATGCTGAAGCTGCATTCATGGATGGTACATGCATTTAGTGTGAGAGTGTGACCATTGCAGCAGTGCGAATGTGCCTCTCTCTCCTCACAGGGATATTGTTATCAAAATATTGATCAAATTCCTTAATTTCCGGCACCAGAGTTCATTTAATAAGGCAAATTTGTCATTAAATAAATCATTTAAAAAAAAAAGAAAATTGTGTAATCATTATGCAAATTTAGCTACAGGAACACCCCAACAACCTGGTGAACCTGCAAGCACTGCCCTAGAAGAAGCAAAGGTTGGCCCACTAGATAGTGGATGCCATTGCCTTGGCATACCAATTCCAAGGCCTCTCTGGCAGACATCTATAGAGATGTGGGCTGGGTGACACTAAAAAACCTTCATGAGATTTTACAGTCTCCGCTTTGAGACAGTTTCTTCTCGTGTGTTGGGTAACAGGTAAGTGGTGGGAAGAGCTGGCTAGTGTCAGCTCTTGCTGAGCTATTTATCCTCACCCAGGGATGTGAACGCTTTTTCTTCCTCCAGTAAATTTCCCTAGATGGTATTGGTATTGGTGTTAGCTTGTCCGGGTCTCCAGTCAGCCCCTGTACTGGGTTAGGTGTCCATATGTCTTGACTCCCGTTGGGCGTATGTGTATTCTTCAACTGTGAGGTTTCCTCTTGGTGAACCTGTGTCTTCCCTTTGACAGATCATTCTGTCAGTCTCTGCTGGCAGTCGTTTCTTCCCTACTCTCAGGTAGGATCTTCCTTAGAGCCCATTCCACATGTAATACTGCCCCAGGCCTGGGTAAGTCCATATCAGTGTATCCACATGATACCACCCTACGGATAGGATGTAGCCTCCATAACGCCATTCTTTGGAAGCCTCGCTTCCCCATCGATACTGCTAAGCTGTAACAACAAATAGGAAAGACTTAAAGCAATCATTCATTGAAGATTGAAATCCATTCTGTTAAGAAATTTCTGTGGTCAAAGGAACAGTGGCTTGGCTATCACCCTGTAGATACCCAGGTCAGCGAATTTGCGCTTGGGCAGTGGGAAGGTTACAACCCTTGCGTAGCATTTGTCTGGCATGTGGCTGCTTGTCGACATATGCAATGCCATAGGGTTGTGAAGGGGTTCAGGTTGTGGCGCTTTCCATGGACCCCTAATGTGGTCATTAACATACCTCAAAGTGACCGACAGACAGGGAATGTCTCGGTTACATACTTAACCTTCATTCCTTGATGGATGGAAAAGAAGCGTTATGTCCCAATGCCACAGCCTCGAACCATTGCTGGTTGCCAGAGATAAGTTCTCGGCTCCTAAGCATAAAACCTGATGAGTGGATGCACCTGTCGCCTATTTATACCCGTATGCATGGGGAGTGGCTCAGGTATGAAACATCCACTAGCCAAATTTGATAGTAAATTTCTGTTAATCAGAGAGGATTTGGTCTCCCAAGTAAGACCCCTAATGTCATCATGGACATAATGACGGATACGTACGTAACAGAGACATTTTTAGATCTACTATGATATTTTATCTCCTTTAGATATGATTATCTCCGCTTTATCTAAGATCAAGCAATATGGTTCCACAGGATACGACACCCACTGAAGTAGCCTGGCTTCTCACATTGTATGAGAAGTATTTGTCAGTATTCAGGCTTTCAGTGTCTTCAATTACAGGCAAACTAAAAGCCAACCTACCAGATGTGGCCAAAATGAGCCACACTCCAGCCTAAGATTCCTTGAACTGTCTTCCTTGCTCCTCATAATTAAAACCATCAGTGATATTACTCATTCATTTGACAATTAAATTAAATTTTAATAATCTACTGAAAATATTACAATGGTCTAAAAAGCGAACACTAGTGAATCTAAATCTAAATTGACTGGAATGGGTAAAAGAGAGAAATGGATGACATATGTCTTGGTTATCAGTTTGGCGTTGCATACTTTGAAAATAAAAAAATAGAATTTGTGAAATATAAGCGATGTAAAAGACTGTGCACGCTAAACATTAACGTTACCATAGTAAACTTGGTAAATCCAACCAGGATAAATCAGACATCAGCTTCTTATTCTCTATCAAATTGTGTATTTATTTAGTAGCTAGGCCTAACATATTTTATCTGTCATAAGTCTTGTCTCGAGAGTTTAGCTCCGTGTAGCATATGTCATAAAATATAACAATGGTTTTTGTTCGGGAGCTTTTATAAAACTAGAGAGCATCTGCACTGCAGATCATTTCAGAAAGCTAACAGCTATAACACCAGCATTAAAAACTTTTTTAAATAAGTTGCACAAAACTCACTTTCAGTCAACAGCGAGTGTTTGAAATAACGCGATTCGATGTGGATTATAATCACTAAAGAAGGCAGAAATATTTTAAGCGATGTAAAAGACTATGCACGCTAAACATGTTACCATAGTAAACGTGGTAAATATGACCGCTTGATGAAATCAGACGTCAGCTTCTTATTCTCTATCACAATCGTGTATTTATTTAGTAACTTACATTATCTTTCATAAGCCTCGTCTCGAGAGTTTAGCTCCACGTTGCCTATCATAAAATAATATATCTCTATATATATATATATATATATATATATATATATATATATAGCCTGATCAAACGTTACAATATAATAATGTTTTTTGTTCGGGAGCTTTTATAAAAATAGAGATATTATCATTCATTCTAAATGTGACATATATAGGCTATTGTTACTACAGATAACACAGAAACAGACTCGACTGAATGAGCAGGCTATTTTCATAAGCGTTAAAAATAAATAAAATAGAAATAAGTGTATTTCTGTGTGATTAATTTTGAGTCCTGATAAATTAATTCATTATGATCAATGTATAACTTATTCTATAGTACAACATTTATGCTTTTGAATTTGAATATTTAACAAAGCATGCAAACAAACTGCAGCTTTTATCATGTTCTTGTGTGATCCCGCATGTTCCAGTGATTTATTTCTTATTAGTTTTCTGAAAACTTTTCTTGGTTGGTGAAATGATGGGGTTGGATGACGCTGTTCCTGAGAGGCGTGAAAAGGGCGTGTTTTAGTGACGCGCAGCGGAGCGGAGCTTCAGACTGGACTGTGGAAACCCTGCACTTTTCTGGCCTCGTGCTACTGGCCTGAGGCTATGAGCCCCGCCCGGCCCGCTTTAAGCCCTGGCTCGCACTGGCCTGACAGTGGAAATGCAGCTATTGAAGTTAGAAGTGGGACTTTTTTCAACTCTTATGTTCCCTCTCTGACCTTTTCTGGAACGCTATTACTATTGTGCTAATTGAGTTGATTATCTGAAAGTACTTCTCCCAAACTTTGTTGATATAAAATAATTAAAACCTCAAAGGCAGGGGTGTCTAAACCTGCACTTGCTCTAGGATCAGAATTTATCATATTTTGAAAGTTCATTATCAGTGTGGACTTGCGCAGCATGTCCATGAACAATGGCTCTGTATATTAAACACTGCACCTGATGGAATTTACCACTGATTAGAGAACCGGCATTTTTTTTTTACTGACCCAAATTAATTATTGTGTCTGCTCACTAGGATTTGATACACAGCCATACACATGTACACATTTATTTACCTTGCAAACCTTTGTTAAAACCTCCAAAACATGGCAGCTCACTGCTTGGGCTTCCTCTGAAAGCTTGCTGCTGAGGTAAAGAAAAAAACAGAGCGATCACGGCCATGAAGACAGCAATTGAGGACAGGACACCTAGCAGTTCAGGAGATACTAAAGGAAAAAAAGAGAAACAAGAGAAAGAGAAAGCATAGAGTTGGAGGACAAAAGCTGAGAAAATGAAAGGTCAAGAGTTGAGAATTCGATCTACATAGATAAGAGACAAGCATTGTAGATGGTTATGGATGCTATCATGATTTCCTCTAGTAATGACAGAACAATAAACCTTGGTATCATGTCCTTAAGACAATAGTTAGTCTCAGTGTCAATATGGCACAAATAACACTGTATTACTTTCATGTTTTTATAAAAAAAAATACATAGGACTAAAGCCCTCCATATATTGCATAAGATCACTGAGAGCATTAAGCCTTTACAACTACAACTCACTAAGAAATTAAGTGTGCAGTATAGACCAAAATAACGTGGGGAGTAACAGTTATGACCACCAATCAAGATGTTTCTAATTTGCATTATACAATTTAATATACATTTTAAAGATTTAAGTGAAACCTTAATTTAAAAAAGTATAAAGCAGTGATCTAAACTTTTGTACCTGTAGTTAGATCGGTGCCAAATTTCCTTATTTTATTAATGAAAATATTTTAGCTTTATTACTTATTCAGTTTATATCATAGCAAAAATACTATATTTTCACAGCCAGCCGCAGTGAGCGCTGATCCCGAGCCAGCCGCAGTGAGCGCGGTTCCAGAGCCAGTTTCTGTCCCCACAGATGTTGTCATGTGTCCTAGAGATGTTGTCGAGTGTCCAGTTGATGTTGTCGAGTGTCCTGTGATTTCTCCTGTCATGTCCTCTGATGTTGTCAGTTGTCCAGAAACCACTCCCCACCCTACACCACCCAGAGCTGCCCGGACCCCTCGTCGTCAGCCTTCGTCTTGTCCTTCTAAGACTCCTGCCCCACCCACCCACCCTGGACTTCCCCCCATGAACTTTGTTGTCCCCCCCCCCCCCTTCCTTGTTTGTTTTTTTTTTATTTGTCACCCTAACCCTGCCATAGTGTATTCATGTTTGCCTTTGTTGTTATTTGTCATGTGTTGTTGGCTTTTGTCTCTGTCTCAGTCAGTCATGTCCCGTGTTTGATGTTCCCTTAAGGAGCGTCTAAAAGCCGCTCCTTAAGGGAGGGGTTCTGTCATGATTCTGCCTTCATGTCCTGACTTTCCTCTAGTCTTGAGGCAGGATCATGACAGACCCGTGTTTTGTGTACAAGCACATGGCCTTGTCTTTGGAGCATGTGCTTGTGTTGTCTCGTTACCTTGCCCCGCCCCCTTGTTATCCTAGTTTTGTCGTGATTGCCTTACCTGTGCCACCTGTTGTTTCTTGATTAGTCTTCTTATTTATATCCCCTAGTGTGCTCTGTCTTGTGCGGTTCATTGTGTTTCTATATATAAGAATGTTACATTGTAACCCATTTAAGATACGTTGTCTAGCTTGTGATTGTTTATCTGTAGAGTTAGTGTTCTTGTGTTAAGAGTCTTCGTTTTCATGTCAACCTAGTCCTGTTAAGTTATTTAGAATCAGAAAGAGCTTTATTGCCAAGTATGCTTACGCATACAAGGAATTTGTTTTAGTGACATAAGCTTCCAGTACACAGAGACAACAACACAGACAAAAAAAGAAGAGATTTACAAATTGGCAAATAAATAAGTGTATAAACAATTGTGCTATAGATAATAATGGAATAGGATTGAGTGAGATGCAGGAATGTTCTAGGATGGAGGGTTAAAAAATAAATATAAGGATATTGTACGTTTATAAGCATAAGTAGGGAACATTTAACTGTTCATGAGGTAGATTGCCTGGGGGAAGAAACTGTTCTTGTGCCTTGCTGTTCTGGTATTTGCGGCTCTGAGGCGCCGGCCAGATGGCAAATGTTCAAAGATGGGGTGACTTGGATGTGAGGGATCCAGAGTGATTTTCTGAGCCATTTTCCTCACTCTGGATTTATACAGTTCTTGAAGGGTGGGCAGGGGAGCACCAATAATCCTTTTAGCAGTCCGAACAGTTCTCTGTAGTCTTCTGATGTCTGATTTTGTTGCTGAACCAAACCAGACAGTTATTGAAGTACACAGGACAGACTCAATGACGGCTGAGTAGAACTGTTTCAGCAGCTCCTGTGGCAAGTTAAACTTCCTTAGCTGGCGAAGGAAATACAACCTTTGCTGGGCCTTTTCCACAATGGAGTCAATGTGATTGTCCCACTTCAGGTCCTGAGAGATGGTGGTTCCCAGGAATCTGAATGACTCCACTGCAGTCACAGTGCTGTTCATGATGGTGAGTGGGGAAAGTGCAGGGGGGTTTCTCCTAAAGTCCACGATCATCTCCACTGTTTTGAGCGTGTTCAGCTCTAGGTTGTTAAGACTGCACCAGACAGCCAGCTGCTCAACCTCTTGTCTGTAAGCAGACTCATCACCGTCCTGGATGAGGCCGATGACTGTAGTGTCGTCTGCAAACTTTAGGAGCTTGACAGAGGGGTCTTTAGAGGTGCAGTCGTTGGTGTACAGGGAGAAGAGCAGAGGGGAGAGAACACATCCCTGAGGGGCGCCAGTGTTGGTGGTGCAGTTGTTTGATGTGAATTTCCCCAGTCTCACTAACTGTTGCCTATCTGTCAGAAAGCTGGTGATCCACTGACAGATAGAGCTAGGAACAGAGAGCTGGGTCAGTTTGATCTGAAGGGCTGTTGGGATGATGGTGTTGAAAGCCGAACTAAAGTCCACAAATAGGATCCTCACATAAGTCCCTGTTTTGTCCAGATGTTGCAGGATGAAGTGCAATCCCATGTTGATTGCATCATCCACGGACCTGTCTGCTCAGTAAGCAAACTGCAGGGGGTCCAGTAAGGGTCCAGTGATGTCCTTCAGATAAGCCAGAACCAGTTTTTCAAACGACTTCATGATGACAGACGTTAGAGCCACAGGTCTATAGTCGTTAAGTTCTGCTATCTTGGGTTTCTTTGGGATGGGGATGATGGTGGAGCGTTTGAAGCAGGTAGGCACTTCACACAACTCCAGGGATCGGTTGAAGATCTGTGAAAAGATGGGGGCCAGCTGGTCAGCACAGATTTTCAGACAGGCTGGTGTAACACCATCTGGGCCTGGTGCTTTTCTTCTTTTGTTCTTTATGAAGACCTGGGGCACATCATCTTCACAGATTTGAAGAGCAGGAGGTGTGGAGGGTGGGATTGCAGGAGGTGTTAATGGTTGTGTAGGGAGATGGTCAGAATATGTGTTGGGGGTTTCAAATCTGCAATAAAACTCATTCAGGTCGTAAGCAAGTCGCTGATTAGCCTCAGTGCAAGGGGATGGTGTCTTGTGGTTCGTGATGGCTCTTAGACCTCTCCACACTGAAGTTGAGTCGTTGGAAGTAAACTGGTCTTCCAACTTTTTAGCGTAGGTCTTTTTAGCCGCTCGGATCTCTTTGTTCAGTGTGTTCCTGGCCTGATTGTACAAGACCCTGTCCCCATTTCTGTAGGCATCCTCTTTGGCCTGACGAAGATGTCTGAGTTTTACTGTAAACCATGGCTTATCATTGTTAAATGTTAAATAAGTCCTGGTAGGAATGCATATATCGTCACAGAAACTAATATAAGATGTTACGGTCTCTGTGAGTTCGTCCAGATCGGTGGTAGCAGCTTCAAAAACACTCCAATCAGTGAGGTCAAAACAAGATTGTAAATCCTGCTCTGTTTCGCTGGTCCATCTCTTCATAGTCCTTACTACAGGTTTAGCAGATTTAAGTTTTTGCTTGTAGGACGGTATAAGATGAACCAGACAGTGATCAGAACGTCCCAAAGCTGCTCGTGGAACAGAGTGATGTGCATCCTTTATTGTGGTGTAACAGTGATCCAATATATTACTGTCTCTGGTGGGACATGTAACATGCTGTCTGTATTTTGGCAGTTCACGGGAGAGATTGGCTTTGTTAAAGTCCCCAAGAATGATTAAAGCAGAGGTCCAGGTGTTGTTGTTCTGTGTCTGTGATCTGATCAGCGAGTTTCTGTAAAGCTGAGCTCACATGCGCTTGAGGAGGGATGTAAACACTGACCAGAATGAACGAATTAAACGAATTAAACTCCCGCGGCGAATAGAACGGCTTGCAGTTGACAAACTGCATTTCTAGATCAGGACATCACATCTTCTTTAACACAGTTACATCTGTACACCACCGTTCATTGATGTAAAAGCATGTCCCGCCGCCGCGCGATTTCCCCGTTGATTCTGATTCGCGATCCGCTCTGAACAGCTGAAAGCCCGGCAGATGGAGAGCGCTGTCTGGTATGGCGTCATTCAGCCAGGTTTCCATGAAACACAGAGCAGCAGAGTGAGAGAAATCCTTATTTGTCCGAGAGAGCAGAAGGAGTTCGTCTGTTTTGTTGGATAGAGAGCGGAGATTTGCGAGATGGATGCTAGGCAACGGCGTTCGAAATCCGCGCTTCCTGAGCCTGACGAGCGCTCCCGCTAGCTTCACCCGTCTGCGCGTCCTGAAGCGTTTGATCAGCGCCGAAAAATATTTTTTATTACAAGTTAGGTGGAAGTGTCTTCAGATAAATAAAAAAAAAAACTGTTTTCAAAAATGTATCTGATTATTTAAGCTACTGAGCTTCATAAACACACTACATACAAAAAAAGTATCATGCTATTGCCATGTTTTGAACAGGATAGATTGGTAGGCTAATCTTTTACTCGGAGTAGCATATCAATAATGTTATCAATGTTATTAACCTATCCCAAATCCAACAATCTTCAGGTGTTATTAATAGAGATTTTTCTTGTTTGCTAATGTCAAAACTCACACCAGATGACAGTGTATCGGTGAGTATGCCATCTTGTAATTATGCTTCAACTTCATAGGACCATCTGGCCGGTCAAAGACATGAAAAACAGATGGAGATCTATCTCTCATACTGCTATAAAACACTGACCATAGCGCGACCACATAAGTGAAGTGACATTCAGCCAAGTATGGTGACCCATACTCAGAATTTGTGCTCTGCATTTAACCCATCCGAAATGCACACAAACAGAGCAGTGAACACACACACACACACACCCGGAGCAGTGGGCAGCCATTTATGCTGCGGCGCCCGGGGAGCAGTTGGGGGTTCAATGCCTTGCCCAAGGGCACCTAAGTCATGGTATTGAAGGTATTAAGCAGCGTCTATAGAGGCTATTTACACTAAGTGAAAATAACAATGGATTATATTCTATTTGAAAAGGGAGAATAAATAAATAGAGATAGGGATTGGGTTAAGTCTGTATTTTTGGGTTAAGTCTGTAATGTTGATCCAGGATCAACAAAAGATGTTGATCCGGGAAGATGTCTTACTGGGAGGCGCCAGCATGATAACTTGCTTTTTTTTTTATAATAGTGGAAGCTTAAATTTATGCCATCATTTCTGCTCATAAAGGTAAGTGTATATGGCATTCGGAGCTTCATAGTCTACTTTTATTTGTTGTGCACTCACAATATCAACAGAACCTTGTTCTTTTGTAAAATAAGAAAACAAACTTCTGATGTCTTTGTTCTCTGTCTTCTTGAGCAGGAGTGCCTCACAATAATGAACCAAATCTCAGCGAATACGAAATATATATATATATATATATATATATATATATATATATATATATATATATATATATATATATATATATATATGTGTGTGTATTATGCTTTAAATTACTCAAATCGAAAAATTATTAAAAATGGAAGCAAAAATAACTAAATAAATAAGATCACATCATAATATTTTAAGAATAAAGTCAGCCCTTTAGACTACTCTGCCAAAAAATTTAAAAAAAAATTAAAAAGTTGGAGGCGTCCGCCATTCTTTAGTTTAAATTTTTTTTTTAATAAAGTGTAGACTTTTTTTTTTTTACTCTGATGGATCTATTTCATGAGACATTAGTTTCTATTAAATTGTTCAGATTTTTTTCATGCTACAAATATTCACGTTTAATTTGTGCTGCAAATATTAAAGAGGGAAATATCATTGATTCACATGCTGCTTGAACTGAGACAAATTATCCTTACACATTTATTGATTGTATTTTATCATAAAACTGACAGAAGGTTGAGACTTTGCAGTAACAAGAACAAAGCTGCGATTATTGGGTGCCTTGCAAGCTACAATTAATGAATTGACTTAAAAACTTTAAATATAATTTCCAAGCATTTAGCCTATACCTTAAAACAGCTTATGAATAGTCACGATTCACATTTACTTAAGAAAAATAAAAAAATAGGGCCCAAGTTAAGTTAAAAGAGTTGAAGCCCATAACATTTTGCCATTACAGGACATGCCCTGAGTGTCAAAAGACTAATAGCCTACAGATACATAACACACACACACACACACACACACACACACATATATATATATACATACATACATACATACATACATATATATATATATATATAGTAGTTGTAAGTCTCTATTCTATTCTATTCTATTCTATTACACACACCCAAACATTTTGGTCACAAAAAAACGAAGCTTTAATAACAAGGACATTTAAATAAGTGACACGGTCTTGGAGATAAAACCCTTATGTTTACACTGAACAAAAATGACTAGCTGCAGATCTCAGACTGGTCTCTGTTGCGCCAAGTATAGGTTTCTGCAGGAAAGTAATGGGAGTTACCAGATCAGAGTGTTTGACACCATGATACTTTGAAAACACCCACGTGGTGATAAACGCCCACTTTTGCTCTGCAGAGACCTAAGTCTCCTGTTGCGGGTGAAAGCACAAAAGTCCTGCGTCAAACGGAACGCCTCCTTCACATTTCCGCGATGTCTGACATCCAGCCCTGCCTCAGCATAGGAAGTCGAGCACGCGCACACTAACGTTAACAGACCATTTACAGTTAATAAGATACAATGAGCGAAATAAAACAAACAGAAGTGGCTACAACTGACAAAAAGGAAGCTTTAGCAGAGGAAAAGGACTGGGCAGCTGCTAAGGCGCACTTTGAAAACTTAAAATCAACAAAACCGAGACCCGTAAGTGTTCAGTGAAGTGTTCATACTGTAGGCTATACGATTAGCTGCAGCCGGTTTGACTGTCGTTGTTTTTGGACGTGTCTTTTAACAGCCCAAGCCGAAATATGCAGTTACTATCGCAGTTTCTTCCCGCACCTTGTTTGATATGGTTGCAGAAAGGAAGATATTTGAGGAAGAAGGACTGGAGAAGTATGTTCAACATCAGCAAGAGCACGAGAATGAGCCTCTGAAACAAGGACCCGCCTTTCCTTTCGTTAAAGTGAGAATAACTTGATCCACACATTAGAATAGCATCGTCCACAAATGAACACAGTAGAATTAGTTTAAATGTATTTATTTGTTCATTTTTAAAATACATTATTACTATAAACATGTAAAATATATAATGAAATATTACATTTTAACTCATATTATGGTAAGTATATTATAAAAATTTTGCTATGACAAAAAAAAATGTAAAACTTAAACTGGCATTCTAAATTTCTTTATAATTTAGAAAACCTGCATTATGACCGCAACATGCAAACTAGGACACAAGAGATCACAATAAACAAACCAGACCATAATATGTGCCAGCTTTATTGGAACTGAGTTGTGATTATGCAAACACCATGACATATCATGGTACTCTGGAATCAACATTTTCCCACAGAAATGATTCAGAATTCCCATCACTAGAACACCGCAGTTATAAACAATGAAGCTGTCAATACTATAGACACACAAGTTATAATGGGAGCATTCTATATTTGCAATAGTATTATTCTGTAATACTGGAGGCTGCATTTCAGGAACACATTTCTATGTCATACACAATTAAATAATCAGTTTTTATTATCTTTCCACCTTAACATAAAATAGTGGGAAAGGTCGTCCTAAAAATGAAGGTCCAAGGTTTGTGGTGCCAATTGTTTTCAGTTATTGTAACTTCAAATACAGTTCACTATGCTGCTTGATGTTGCTAGACACTATTTGCTTACTTATGAAAACAAGAGTTTCTTCCTTATAATATTCTCACAGGCACTGATGACTGTAAATGAACGGCTGAGGAATCTCTATCCAGACAGTGAAGAGCTGTTTGACATTGTTCTCATGACCAATAATCATGCCCAAGTTGGGGTGCGACTCATGAACAGCATAAATCACTATGGTAGGTGTGTGATTTTCACTGCATTCTGGTCGAGATGTTACATCATTATTCTGAGCAACCCCTTGAAGTTTACAACTGAAGTGGAAGGGAAAATTTATTGGCCAATTAAGCTGGCAGGCGTTTGTCTTTGTGAAATACACCCAACATTTACCATAGCACACTGTACATCAAGGAAGTTTTACAAGAAATTCTTCCTTTACAGATTTGACGATAGAGCGATTTTGCATGACTGGAGGTCAGAGCCCAATTGGTTACCTCGAGGCCTACATGACTAACCTATATCTCTCCAAAGACTCCAAGAAAGTCCAGGAGGCCATTGAGGAGGGTAAAGTATTTAACCCTATTTAACCTTGTAAATTCACGTCATGTTTAGATTGCATTGCATTTAGATTGCATTAATCATGGAGTCACAGTACATTTATAGTAATGATATTACTCCTCATACTTAAATCTTTTGGCTTGGCAGTAAAGGGACTACTGTAATGATTCATTCACCATGACAGGAATAGCAGCAGCCATCATGTTTAAGCCTGATGTGGAGTCTCAGCTGTCTGAGACTCAGCTGCGCGTGGCTTTCGATGGGGATGCTGTGCTCTTCTCTGACGAGTCCGAGATCATAGTGAAACAGCACGGCCTGGACACATTCTTTGAGCATGAAAAACAACATGAGAATAAACCACTCGCACAGGTATGTCAGGTATTTCTACTAGATGTGGATCACGCTATAAAGCTAATTTCAAAAAATGTACCATCAATGCAGAAGATGCAGCTTTTTCAGTTTCAGTTTTTTTGGAGGCATTTATGGGCATTCAGCTTGCAATTACAATCTTTCCAACATGACTTTAATGCATCAATTCGATAGTAACCTATAAAGGTTAATGAATATTTGGAATTATGTAAAAATGAAAATAAAGTAAACCCAGTGTGTTTTGCTTTTCCTAAAGACAGTTAACCATTGAGCCTTTGACTAGTCGCTTACTTCTAGTCAACTAGTGAAAATTAGCAGTCGTGCAAGCCCTTTATAGAAGATTGTTAATTGATTTTTGTTAATGGATTCAGGGACATGCTATTTATACAACACAACATGGTTCTCCATAGGGTCATTTTTAACATACTTGCGAGTCTAGATGCGTCGAAAGATGACTTGTAATACAACTACAGGCAGTGATTTGCAGGCAAAAGTACCTCCTGAAACTAATAGCATAAAGGCAAGTACAATAACTAAAGCAATAATAATAGAGAAAAGATTAAAAAAATAGTTCTAAGTTTAAAAGACTACAACTATAACGATATTGGCACAGAGGAAAAAATATAATTGTAATCACTTTGAAAAGAAATTTTTCCAGTTGATATACAATAAAAACATTGACAGACAATCAGAATCCATCTTGCTTTGACAAGCTTTTAAAGTGGCAGGCAACAAAACAAAAGCATATTTTATAACTATTATAGTTACTTTTATAGTTATCGTTCTTTGCGTCAACAGACCTTAAATGTCTTATGATCTAAAACAAAACAGATTGAGCTTTGGTGATAATAAAGCAAATATATAATTAGTGCAATATTCATTTCTCACTACAAATTAAATAAAAATGGAAAAAGCTGTTCAAAAACGTACACTTACAAACTGACCACCAACCACAACTTTCAGATGACACTTTAAAGGGGTCATATGATGCTTTTTTTAAAGAACATTATTATGCATTTGGTGAAATAGAATATGTTGACAGGCCTTAATGTTCAAAAAACACATTCATTTTCAAATACTGTACATTATTGTAGGTCGTCTATGCCATGCCTTTCTCAAATGCATTGTTTTCTACAAAGTCCCTCCAGACAAGCGCAGTCTGCTCTGATTGGCCAACTGACCCAGTGCATTGTGATTGGCCGAACACCACAAGCACTCGTCGGAAATGTAACGCCCCTTTCCATAATCACAAGCTTTTTTAGCAGTGAACCTCCTCTCCTAGGTTCACAAAACGGTTGTCCATAAAATGCGTTGCTGTTGTGTTGTAAGTAATCTTAAAGATTCCTAAATCTGTCTACTTTCTGAAGGCCAAATAAAGTGCTTTTGCTTTCACCTAGATACACACAGCATCTCCCTTACATGGCTGCTTCAACACTAACTGTGTTACTGAAACCACGTCTTCTTTCTTTGCGTGAACATTTGGGCGGCATTACGCAATATTTCCACATAGTGACATAGACGTGGGGGCATGTTTGAACGAGCCGTTTTAGGGGGGCGTGGCAGAGTCTTAACTTTGATCAATAATATCTCGAGATTTGAGACTTTAGTCTTTGCAACTTTACAGATCTTCTTCATGCACCAAGAGCTTGTAACACTCAGAAGAGAAAGGAAAACTTGAAAATCACATCATATGACCCCTTTAATTTTGGACCTCAGCTGTATAATCAAATGCAAAAGATAGTGGGAAATCATAAGACAATATTCTACATTCAAAATCGACTGATTAAAGTATTTTAGTAGACAGGATGTGACACAATCACTGTGAGATTCTTAACTCTACATGCTGTCTGTGAAGGCAGCATTTTTCAACTTTTAAATGCAGACTCTGTCTTAAAATGGGCAGCTGTGGTTGCGCCAGCATAAGCACTTGCTGATAATAGATCATCAGGCTGACACACTCCTCCCTCTTATTCATCTTCAGGGTCCCCTTAAGTGCTTTCTGGAGGCTCTAGGAAAGCTCCAGAAGAAATTCTATGCCAAAAATGAGCGACTGGACTGTCCTATCCGCACCTTTTTGGTGACGGCCAGAAGTGCAGCCAGCTCTGGGGTCCGTGTGCTTAAGACACTCAGAAGCTGGGGCCTGGAGATCGATGAGGCTTTGTTCCTTGCTGGGGCCCCTAAAGGGCCCCTGCTGCAGAAGATTCGCCCGCACATATTCTTTGACGACCAGATGTTCCACATTGAGGGGGCCAAGGAGATGGGCACTATTGCTGCCCATGTACCATATGGGATAGGACAGAAATATAACAAAGGGAAGCTGATTGAACCAAAGCAGCAGAAATAAGAGTAATGATGTTACAGATCAGCCACAAAGGGAGTTCATTATATAGCTTACATTGTTTAGATGAAGACATCTTTCTCTTACTTTATGATGCAAACGTCATAGGAACTGCTGTGTAGAAGTATGTTTTCTGAACATAATTTTTCTCGCACAAAACTTTGCTAATAATTTTTTTTTTATTAGCAATAATGCTGGAAAAACATTTTTCATTTATTGGACATAACACAGGCTTACGGTTTAGTGATTTAATGTATTTTTTACTTTTATCATTCGTAATATACAGTAGATCTATCCATCCATCCATCTATCTATCACAATTTTATAAGTCTTTATATATAGATGCTATATTTATATGGAATATTTTGAGGAGATTTGTTTTTATGGGGTTCAAGAAGATTTGCATATATATATATATATATATATATATATATATATATATATATATATAGGTTTTCATAATTGATATTATCTGGCTGTTCTAAATGCACTTATTTTTGAGGTGGAAAGTATATCACTTCAGAATTCATTAAAGTGAGGCCTTCAGTATCATTATTAGAGTATTCTGTGCAATTCAGGACTATCATCGGCACATTATGCTGCTTTGTGGTTGCAAACATTTACTGTGGTGCTGTGTTCTCATCGATCTTCTCCAGGGTTAATTTGCTTTCCACACATTTTGCAAATGACAGTTACATAATGTGTTGATGTCTCTACTTGTATTAAAATGATCAGACACACTATTGATTGGTATTAAGGTTATGTTGCATGTCACTGAATTGCATAATCATTTTGTTGTTAAATGATGTCAATTTAAGCTCTGCATGTAAATGCGCTGCCATTTGTATTTTTACAAATGTCATCAAGCAGTTTCACTAAATTACATTTTATGTTACATTGGTTTTGTTTTGGGTTGAGATAAAATTTAACTCAACTTTAAAAGTTTTTAGATGACAAAACATTAGATGTTTCTGCTGCTTTTTCCATACAATGATATAGCATATGGCGGCCAAAAATAACTTTAAATGTAGTACTTAAAACTTTTGACATTAAGAAGTTTACTGTTGCTCTTAATTTAAAAGAACTGAATGAAATCAACATAAATGCAAATGAATGGTATACTGTTGCTCCCTGAGAGTTCTTCATTGTCCCTGTCCTGCACCAGCGTCTTGAGCACCCCGGGTTGGAGTAATATCAGGATTATGGACCTGATTAGTGTGTGTTCCCTCCTCATGTGCCCATTTTTGGTTTTGTTCTCGTTCTGTCTAATTAGTCATTCTGTTCACTGGAGTTCCTCCCAATTATCTTATTATCCCATGTATTTAGTTCCAGTCTGTTGAGTCTGTGTTTTTTTAAGTCTAAACATGGAAGTGCTTCTTGTGTGTCCTTCCTGTGTTCCCTGTTTTGGATGATTAAAGACTATTATTTGAGAATTCTACTGCATCTCCACGTTCCTTGCTTCTCGCTCCAACACTGTAGCAGAATTTTAACAATGTGCTGGTCTGGTTTTTAAAATATTAGACATTGAATTACAGATGATGACATCACCAGACACTTTTCCATGGCAGTCAGCGTGCGTTGCATGCATCAGTCCAAAAGAAATGAAATAAAAAGCACCAATCCTTAATAAAAGTTTCTCACACAGCTCTAGGGGTTGAACAAAGGCCTCCTGTAGTGAATCGATGCATTTTTGTAAGAATATTTCAAATGTAACAATCACTTTAATGGAGATTGTGCTCACTGTTGTACGTGGAAACCTTTCTGGACAGATGACGTAGGTTGCTCATATGCCGCTCAGAAGCGACTAATGCAAAAACGCAGGTGTAGAGATCAAAACAAAACAACAGTCACGAATTAGAAGTACAAAACAAGGATTTCGCTATAAACCAAGAGGAGACTGGTTTTCCTTTTGTAAAGCAAGGAAACTTTGCTGCTTTTGATCCAATAAACAAACGTTGGTTTTCACGAGACTCACCGACGCATGCACAATGCTGACCTCACAAGTCATCCTCCCGGAATTGCTTCTGTGTACAACTGTTGGCGCAAGCTACATTAAAGAGATTATTAAGTTTTGAATATGGATATTTTTCTTACAAAAACACATCGATTCGCTAAAGGAGGCATTTGTTTACCCTCTGGAGCAGTGCGCTTTTTATATAACTTATTTTGGACTGAAGCAATGCAACACTCGCTAACTTCCTTGAGACAGCTTGAAAGACAATTTTTAATGATTCGTCTGAAAGAAGAAAGTCATGTACACCTAGGATGACTTGAGGGTGAGTAATTTATGGACTAAATTTAGTTTTTGGGTGAGCTAACCCTTTAAACTGGCAAACTTGCATAAGCAGGCACTACTGACTTGGCAATTAATCTATAAATATAACTTAATCGCATTGGTATTTTATATTGAATAATAAAGATATTGTATCCTGAGAGAGTTGTATCACTTTTACGAAATCCTGGCTTCTCTCCTGTAAACATTGTTATTATTTTTACAATTTATACAATTACATTTTTTTTATAAAACGACAATATTTATAGGGTGTATTAATATAGTGTAGCAGGGTGAAAGAGGTGTTCGCGATCTGTGATTAGCGCGGGAGCGGTGTTTCCAGGGCGACGCTGGTCTGCCCTCGGGATACTTGCCACAATATTAATGCAGTAAAAATATATTAGAAATATTTTTAAAACAAAGTATTTGCCTTGTTCAACGTTTTGATCTACTAAATATGAAACTGCTAACTGGAAAAAAATATGGTCAATAACAAATACGTTTTTTTTATTATTAATAAAAAAGAGAGGTATTCTATAAGAATGTACACAAAATTTACTCTGTCAAGGAGTTGCTTGAACGTTTCAATTAGAATTTTGAAAACTTATGTTAATTTTGCAGCAATGTTAAAGAATCTGTCACTTTTTTAATGTATGTATATATATATATATATATATATATATATATATATATATATATATATATATATATATATATATATATAAACAAACAATTGGTTGGATGTTTCTAATTCCATTTCTAGGTTGTTTGGAACATCTATACAAATTGATCTGTATGATTTCGGTTTTTATTCGATTTTTTTTTTTACAATTTTGTCTTTTTTTTTTTTTTTTTTTTTGTTGATTCCAAAAGTTTGATGTGCTTTCTTACACATTTTTTTATTGATTTTTTTTTACTAAATCTAAGCCAAGCTTTGAACATTTTATAAAAGAAATTAAACAATACGGTAGCCTACTACATTAAACAAAATGAAAGAAAGACCCTGAAGCTTATTATTACTTTAAATCGTTGTAATTTTACACCTGGCATGAATTGTTTCACCTTACATAGTTGTATGAATATTTATTTGTTTTTGTACTTGTTGCGAATTGTACAAATATTTGTATAAATTTTGCATAATAATAAAAAAGAGAAATCACGTGTCTGTGCTTCAATTTGTCACAGTGTCTGGGTTGTTGTTCCCCGGGGTTCCACTAGATGTCCTCCTTCTCACGGTGTCTGTCCCAGATCACTTCCTGTTTCCTTATATGGTCACCTTCCTACTTGTGTAATTGATTGTTCCCACAGCTGTCTCCTGTTTCCCCATTATCCTTCTGTGTATAAATACCCAGTCTGTCTTAGTCTGTGTTACGGAGTCCTTGTTTAATGTTGCGTATTATTCATGTCCGTCAACTCTTGTCTTGCCTTGCTTTGCCTTGCCCTGTGTTCGTGTCCTGTTTATGTTCTGATTTGGATTCTCTGGTTTTGACCCTGCCTGGACTGTTTACCCCTTTGGATTATCCCTAATAAATCATACTTACCTGCAATTGGTTCCTTCTCTTCGTGTTTCCTAACACATTACGTGACAGAAGGACTCCGTCAACATAGGAACCAGCGGTATGTCAATTTTCCATTCCCCAGCCAAGATGGCGGAGAGGCGGGTCAAGTATCTTCGGTTGACCGCCCTCCGTCAAGAGGGCAACGAAGTGGGTGCCCTGGCTCAAGTGTTCTGGTCCCTGGCTGAAGGCCTGGGATACAATGATGCGGCCCTTAAGGACCACTTCAATGGCGGCCTGGATGATCCAGTGCCTGAGGAAGAGATGGCGCAGTTGGAGATGCTGGAGTTCTGGGAATTCGTGCGCTACCTGCAGTTTCGGTGTCGGTGGGATGCCCCAGCCACTCCTGTCTCTTCCGGCAGGGTGGTCGTCAGCCCAGCACCACCGCCCAGGATGGCCGCCAGCCCAGCGCCACAGTACAAGATGGCCGCTAACCCAGCGCCAATGCCCAAATTGGCCACCGGTCAAGCGCTACAGTACAAGATGGCTGCCAGCCCAGCGCCACAACACAAAATGGCCGCCAGCCCAGCGCCACAGCACGAGATGGCCGCCAGCCCAGCGCGACAGCACAAGATGGCCGCCAACCCAGCGCCAATGCCCAAATTGGCCACCGGCCCAGGGCCACAGCACAATATGGCCGCCAGCCCAGCGCCACAGCACAAGATGGCCGCCAGCCCAGCGCCACAGCACAAGATGGCCGCCAGCCCAGGGCCACAGCACAAGATGGCCGACTCAAAGCCTGAGTCTCCAGATAAGGTGCACGATGCTGTCCCGGAGGCAGAAGCGGTGCACGATGCTGTCCCAGAGGCAGAGGCGGTGCCCGATCCTGTTCCGGAGGCCGAGGCGGTGCCCGAGGCTGTTCCAGAGGCCGAGGTGGTGCCCAACGCTGTTCCAGAGGCCGAGGTGGTGCCCGAGGTCGAGGCAGCGCCCATTGCTGTTCCAGAGGCCGAGGCGGTGCCTGAGGCAGTTACCGAGGCGGTGCCCGAGGCTGTTTCGGAGGTCGAGGCGGTGCCCGACACTGTTCCAGAGGCCGAGGTGGCACCCGATGCCGAGGCAGCGCCCAATGCCGAGTCGGTGCCCGACGCTGTTCCAGAGGCCGAGGTGGTGCCCGAGGTCGAGGCAGCGCCCATTGCTGTTCCAGAGGCCGAGGCGGCGCCCGAGGCTGTTCCGGAGGTCGAGGCGGTGCCCGACGCTGTTCCAGAGGCCGAGGTGGCACTCGATGCAGAGGCAGCGCCCTATGCTGAGTCGGGGCTCGATGCTGGTCCGGATGCCGAGGCGGCGCCCGATCCAGTTCTGGAGGCCGTGACGGGGCCTGATGCCGAGGCGGCGCCCGATCCAGTTCTGGAGGCCGGGGCGGTGCCCGAGGCTGTTCCCAATGCAGTTACCGAGGTGGTGCCCGACGCTGTTCCAGAGGCCGAGGTGGGGCCCGAGGTCGAGGCAGTGCCCATTGCTGTTCCAGAGGCCGAGGCGGTGCCCGAGGCCGTTCCCGAGGCAGTTACCGAGGCGGTGCCCGAGGCTGTTCCCAATGCAGCTACCGAGGCGGTGCCCGAGGCTGTTCCGGAGGTCGAGGCGGTGCCTGACGCTGTTCCAAAGGCCGAGGTGGCACCCGACGCCGAGGCGGTGCCCGAGACTGTTCCGGAGGCCGAGGCGGTGCCCGAGGCTGTTCCCAATGCAGTTACCGAGGCAGTGCCCGTTGCTGGTCCAGAGGCTGAGGCGGTGCTCGAGGCCGATCCCGAGGCCGTTACCGAGGTGGTGCCCGAGGCCATTCCAGAGGCCGAGGCGGTGCCTGATGCCGAGGCTGCGCCCGATGCCGAGTCGGTGCCCGACGCTGTTCCAGAGGCCGAGGTGGTGCCCGATGTCGAGGCAGCGCCCATTGCTGTTCTGGAGGCTGAGGCGGTGCCTGATGCCAAGGTGGTACCCGAGGCTGTTCCAGAGCCAGGGCCAGTCACCGAGGACCCTCCAGAGCCAGGGTCAGTCACCAATTACCCTCCAGAGCCAAGTCAAGTCACTGGGTGGTCTGCTGCTCCGTTCCGGGGGACTCCGGTCTCAACCACGGGGACGTGGTGGCCGCCCGCTCCGCCCTGGAGGGCTTTGACTTTGACCACAAGGCTGTGGTGGTCTTCCGCTCCGCCCTGGAGGCCTTTGACTTTGACCACAAGGCTGTGGTGGTCTTCCGCTCCGCCCTGGAGGGTTTTGACTTTCACCACAAGGCTGTGGTGGTCTTCCGCTCCGCCCTGGAGGCCTTTGACTTTGACCACAAGGCTGTGGTGGTCTTCCGCTCCGCCCTGGAGGCCTTTGACTTTGACCACAAGGCTGTGGTGGTCTTCCGCTCCGCCCTGGTGGGCGCCTCAACAGGTCCTTCATGGATTTCTGGGTGTGGTTTTGGTTTCTGTTATGTTTCTGTCTGTTCCCCTCAGTTTGTCTGGCCCTCCGTCCCTCCCCCTGTACCTCCTCCGGTCCTCCTCCCTCCTGGTCTCCCTGTTTTATGTTTTCATTTCTGGTGTTTGTCCCCCATGTGTTCTGGTCTCTGTGTTGTGTTTTGTCTTGGAGCGTCTGGGAGCCGCTCCGTAGAGGGGGGGTACTGTCACAGTGTCTGGGTTGTTGTTCCCCGGGGTTCCACTAGATGTCCTCCTTCTCACGGTGTCTGTCCCAGATCACTTCCTGTTTCCTTATATGGTCACCTTCCTACTTGTGTAATTGATTGTTCCCACAGCTGTCTCCTGTTTCCCCATTATCCTTCTGTGTATAAATACCCAGTCTGTCTTAGTCTGTGTTACGGAGTCCTTGTTTAATGTTGCGTATTATTCATGTCCGTCAACTCTTGTCTTGCCTTGCTTTGCCTTGCCCTGTGTTCGTGTCCTGTTTATGTTCTGATTTGGATTCTCTGGTTTTGACCCTGCCTGGACTGTTTACCCCTTTGGATTATCCCTAATAAATCATACTTACCTGCAATTGGTTCCTTCTCTTCGTGTTTCCTAACACATTACGTGACACAATTGTTGTAAAAAATTATATTATAAAAATGATGTTCTTTGTTTGTGCTTCATTTGGGCAGGTTTGTAAGATATAAATATTATTTAGTGATCATTCTGAGGTCACTCAGCCCCCCACATGCTCCAAATTTACCCCAAAGTCTTCTTTCTTCTCATGTGCTGGTTTGTACCAGTATTTTTTTTTTTTAACAATACAGTTGAAGTAATAGGTAGGTAAAATTCAAATGGCAAACCAAATCACATGAAATAGCCACAGTCACTTAATTGCTAGTAGCCATATTCATTCACTTAGGCTAATTAATGTGATGATTGCCAATCATACATTGCCAAATGATTAAGCATTTCATGTAAAATTCATTTAAACTTTCATGTAATTGTAGCACTGGCCCCCAAGGTCTAATTTCCTGCAGATGTCTGCTCTAACTCTAGTCAAACACATCCGAGCAAGCTAATCAAGGCATTAAGGATTGCTATGAATTACTGGCAGGTGAAGTTTATCAAGATTGGAGCAAATGCTGCCTCGACATGCTATCAGAATTAACATAAAAACTATTTTATTTTCCTAGTTGTAAATTGAAGCATGAAAGCACTTTAAAGTCGTATTTCCAAATAGGGAACTCTGAGACAATTTTGATACCTGAGTTTCCTAGCTGGGTGGGCCATAAACTTTAAAGGTGCCATCTGTAATGTTTGGCAAAAAAAATCAAGTCATACTCCACATTCCATACCAGATGGGGGCAATATGCCTCAATAAAGTGAATTGGTCTACTCTAGAGTAACAAACGAGAAACGGCATAGTCTCTATTCTCCGCCCCTACTTTCACAACAACACTACAGCCATAGCCGAAGCCTAACTGTGCGTTCACACCACTGGCATCTAGAGCATCAAAAATCGCTCTTGCCGCTCTGCTCACGACGCTGCAGAAAGATTTGTGAGCGCTCAGACGCTCTAACGTAGATCGAATGCTTATTTTGTATTTAAAGCGGCTGCAAAGCAAACAAGCTTGTTGATCTCGTGTAGACTAACCACAAGGAGTTATAACCTCATTAAATATTGTTGTGGACAAAATATTAGGATCCTTTACTTAAAATTAACAATCTCAGACACCTTGGTCCACGTATCACTTTTAATTCATTTTTTATGTCCTTGTACGCAAACAGGGACACATCATAGATTAATACAAACGCAAAACAGCAATAATCAACCTGTCTTTATTCTGCTTGGGAACTAATGTGCCAACTCTCAAGCATTCAGCGTGAGACACACGCAATTGACTCTTTTCACACGCTTTCACTCCACACATCAATTTTTTCACGCACAGAAAAACCACAAAGCAAACAGGACAAGGAGACCAACAGACTAGACAGAGCAGGTTAGTTTTGAAATAAAACAACGGGTAAGTTATAGCTAGCTGTTTATCAAACGCA
Organism: Carassius auratus; assembly: GCF_003368295.1. Classification (NCBI taxonomy): domain Eukaryota; kingdom Metazoa; phylum Chordata; class Actinopteri; order Cypriniformes; family Cyprinidae; genus Carassius; species Carassius auratus. Next base: position 19,269,588 of record NC_039262.1, read on the forward strand.
GCTACGGTTAGCCATCGCTAACATTAGCACGTTTATCGAACAGCCTTCGATACATTTCTATGCTATAACTTCCCGAAAACAAATACACAAACATATAAAACAAACTTCTAGCGAAATACAAAACAGCATCTAACTTACCAATCGAAAAGAAATGTTGCAAGTTCAGAGTCGAACCTCATTTCTTTCAGGTCCATCAATTGTCTCCAGCGATTAAAAGCAGTGCCGATGTTTACTCTGGTTCGGCTCCTTTTCTTATCGGATTTGATTTGTGATTCCGAGCACGGTTGTTTCTCTGTAGCGGGTGGTGGTCTCTTGCCAAGGGCTTGAGCCATCCTTCCGCTATCTTCCCTGAACTGAAACGAAGTACTGTGCTGTACTTTCCACATGATTGACATCAGGTTCAAGTACGCCCACAAGACGTGCGAGTTATTCGTGTATTGCAGGTTGGCTGGTGGTTATGTTGCCCGCACACCGCCTCCCATGGCCAAAACTGGTATTACGACACCTGTCGGGCTGGGGCTAGTAATGCTAATGCTAATTAAGGTTGATATCTCTGCAGCACTATAACTTGACATTTTTTTAATGACATCATCGCCCTTATTTCTTCTCATTCTTTTGATGCGTGTAGGTCATGTTATGGATATTTTTACCTCAATTTTTGCATATGGCACCTTTAAACATGGCTGAGTGACTCGTATTTTTTTATTGTTTTTTGTTGTTGTTTCCCACTAAATCTGCATTGTCTTGTTGTTCAAGTCTCGTATAGCATGTGAAGCAAGCATAAACTCTGCAGGAAACAACAACAATTCCCAGACAGCAAGCAGTTTCAGCCCAGATCTGGCCCACATTTGGTCCGCATGGATTTCATTCGGGCCAGATGTGGGCCAGTTCTGGGCCGAAACTGCTTGCTGTCTGGGGAAAAGGCGGCTGCGCACAAACAGTGAAAAGTGTGTTAGGACTACATCAGCACTTTTGGAACACCGCTTTGCTTGATTCGGAACTAATGTCCATTTTTAGAATGTTCTTGAACTTCTGTTTTGCTCTAGCTCTGTATTACATTTTTGTCAAAGAGTGATTAGCTGGTGAAGTGGATGTACTCCTTGTAGAGTTACCAAAAGTTATCATGAGCACTGTAATGTTTGAAGCGGAAATCAAAACAAATGTCAGCAGACCGGGATTTTAAAGAAGCAGTTCATTCATAAATCTGTCAAATCTGCTGTGGAAACACACAGGATATGGTAAAACAGAAGACGAGCGCCGTGCTCAAAAGTGTCTCTATAACATTCTTCAGAACATCAATTTTTATGTTCTACTTAAGAAAGAAAGACAAGCAGGTAAGTAAATTCTGACAGGATTCTCATTGTCTGGGTCACTTTAAATAACTAACCTTTTAAATCAGCATTGCTTCAATAAAAATCCCTGTGCTAATCAGAAGAGGGCACTATGAGACTAAAGTATGTTTGTGCCATTAATCCAAAAGCCTTGATATCTCCATAGGCCACACGATTTTTCTTCCAAGAGTACATTTAATGAAAAAACCCTTCGCATTTAGTGAAACGTTTCATATCACAGCTGAAAAGGAAATTCTAAACAGTGAAAATAGCCGAAACTGAAGCAGAAGGGGCCAGTGTCCCTTCCCAGCCCCTTAAAGCATTTGTCCGTTCTCTTTCTGTTGGGCAACAGACTGCCTCTCTTTATGAGCTCTGCCTGTCCTCCAGTTTCCATGGATACTTCAGCACTGACTCCAGGAGAAGTGAGTGGGCTCAGGATGTTTGAGACATAATTAATGACAATGGATTACAGTCAGTGAGCGCCCTGAGCTCCCGCAAAAGAAGCTTAACCTCACATACACCATAATTAGTGTTCATGAAAGAGGACTAAACATAAAACATAAAGACTCAGAGTTCTGGCTGAATTGTGCTGTCCTTTCAGTCAGAGGTGATATTTCTGCGGCTGAGGTGACGTGTGTATGTGCCAGTTTGCACGTTCTGGGTATTGGGAGAAGTGTGGCTGCGACACGCGTGGGTGTAATAGCATTAGAAAGTCATGCTTGAGCGCTTGGATATTTCAGAGTGTAACTGAGACTCTATGTGATACATGAATTTCAGTTAGGTGTTATTGGTGATGTTGATACGGCGGATGGTGTTCAAAACGGTCACGCTTTGTGATCATAAATCATCTTTGGTTTTGCATCAGTTGTATATGATAGTGTTTGGATAAAAAGACTTAAAATGACTTAAGTGATCCAGTTCCCAAACCGGTTTGAATGTGAACGCTAAGTGGATTACACAAAAATTAGTTTCACTTAAGTTCTTCTGTAAATGTTGTGGTGCTATATTGTACTATTTACTTTTATATAGCATAAACATTTTGGACATTTTGAAGATCAGGTCTTTTAATGTTTTAACATGTTAAATGTATTTTGATTTTGCAAGGATGGGGACATTCTAGAAGCTTCTGGAACATTTCTAGAATATTCTGTAGTATTCTAGTGTTTTTCAGGAACATTCCGGAACATCGTGGGACTAGTCATAAAAGGCAAAAATCATCCAGTGTACACTTCTGAAGTTTAAGATATTTAGTAACAGTTTATGCCAAACTATTCTAAGCTCAATAATAATCATGATTTTGTTTTACTTAATTTATAATTTTATTATGCATGCTATTTTATAATCTTTATGCATGAGTAAAAACAGCTTGTTAAGTTGTCAAAAATGGTTTGTGTGTGTGAGCACTGTTCATGATACACTAAAAGTAATGTCAAACATCATAAATAAACATTAAAAATAAAAGCAAAACACTTTTATAAAAAGTTGTTTCATGGTGTTATAAGTGCTTCAACAAAAGATGACAAGGAAGCATCTTAAAACCAATTTGAAATACTATTTCGGTGAGCCCTTGCATGTTGATTATGTTTACACTGTAAGCCAAACCCACAGATCGAGCACATTTGTGTTTTTCCCTCACACTTTCTGTAATGTAATATAATGAAATGCATTCAGGTCAGACCAACCCTCGTTTCGCCTGTGGGACTCCCAGAGCACAATGGTTTCCAGGTCAACAGGAACAAGAACCAGCAGTCAGTAAAACACCATGACAGCCCGACTCTTACAGTGAAGCTTTTAAAAAGATTCATAAAAGCATGATTGACAGCTCGCGTTTCCAGCACTCGCTGGGTCGTTCTGAATTATGTTTAGATCTGTCCCAGTACGACACATTGACTATGCTGCTTCTTGGCATCTACAAAACATCATGCCTTGTCCAATAAGGCCACTGCTCCCCTATGATCCAAAGCACCTAGCCCCACCTCTCTGGGAAACCTTGTCGCCTGTCTGTCATGTTCCCACGTTTTCTATTTAATTTGCTTGTGTAACACATTTCTAGGTAAAGGCAATGCTGAAAGGTATAGAGCTCCTGCGGGGGGCAATGATTTACTGTTTTAATTCCCACAACATTAGCTGTAATAAATCAGCCTGCGGTGTTTTCAAAAGCAGCCATCTTACGATCGAGTCTTTGGATGATAAAAGAAGGATTAAAGGGAGCACTGAACATATAAGCAGGAACGTTTTCTGCAGATCACACAATATGAGGCGAGATAAGCAGTGTGTTAGCAGAATAATCTTCTGGGACTCAGAAAAAATAAATAATTCAATTTAGGGCTTTGTCATTATAAGGTTTAAAGCATAAGAAAAAAAAAAAAAATATATATATATATATATATATATATATATATATATATATATATATATATATATATATATATATAATTTTTTTTTGGACCTTTGTTTAATGCAAGATAATGAAATATTTTATTTCAGTAAAAAGAATCAAGTGTGCATTTTTGTAATTCTTTAATGTCTTCTAGTTATGTATTCAATAAAGTGTTCAGTCAGAATTCCATCTGTGTTATTCAGCATAGAAATGGCAGCTTCTATTACATGAAACAAATCTTTTTATTTTGCTCATGATTCGTATTAATATGAACAAAAAATAGTAATAAATAAATAAAAATAAAATCCAAACTATTGTTGTTGTTGTTTGTGGTGTATTAACAATAATATTTGTATTGTATTAATAATTGTTGTATTATTATTATTATTATTTAATATTGTTGTTTTATAAAAATTATTTATAACACTCTGAGAAATGTACACTCTACGTATATAACATACATATATATATATACATATTGTTATTATTATTATTTTTTTTTTTTGAAAAAAACACAAGCCTGAAAAAGTTTAGGTTGGTAAAATGTATTACCTATAATACAAATATAATTTATTTGAATATTACGATCTGAACCTAAATATTTCCACCCCCCCTACCACAAATAAATAAATACAAAATATTTTTTCTGCCTGTATAGCCCTTTGATTACTTAGCATATATATATATATTTTTTTTAAAGCAATCAAGTATAAATTGTATTGATCAGAACTGTTCCACCTTCCATGACATTTGTTTTATTGTTTTTCCATAATTTAAATTCAAATGAATAATTTTCATATCCAAATCCCTCAGTCAGGTCTCTAAAACTTCTGGAGAAAAACAAATGCCTTCTGTCGAAGACAAATGGAATGTGTTGGGTGCCAGAAAGACGAGATCTCTCAAGACTAAAGGTAAAAGTCTAAAGGGTAGCACTGATTGTCAGATGAGGGAAATATACAGACAGTCAATGCTTAGCTTTGAGTAAATAAAAGTGAGGTTTTATGGTTAGTGCAGTGCACCACAGAGAGCAAGTCGTACATCTTCACAGGGGAGGTTTATTTACTCATGTTTAGCAATTGAGAAGTAAATCCCAGTCCAGGACCCCACACCTGCCTGTTTCAGCGGGTCTCCTATAGGCTACCGGGGATTCCTGATGGTGAACGATTGGACTGTCTATTGGAGAAAACAGAGAGCATGGTTTTTGCCGAGCCATCACCAATTATCCCAACTTGTGCTGATGTAACGGGAATCAATTTCACAGCCACGGGCTCTCAGGGGTCCCATCACCTCATCGTCTTCCTGTCAGAAGATGTGGGGCTAAATTTGCCTCTGGCACCATTGGAAAATAGAGAGATTATTAAAGACATTCATCATAGGAGAATCTAAAACTGTCCACTTATTATGAAGTACAGTTCAAATAATAGAGATCTACAGCCCTTGTGGAATAAAAGTCCCCTTTGTCCGGGCTCTTCCCACATTTGGCAGCGAAAAGGAGCCCGGAAGGAGTTGTTTGCCTGAATGTGTGCAGAAGGCTGGGCTTTTAGCACAGCACCAGTGGGAACTCATGAAAATGCCCTCAAGCCAACACTATATATAGCAACGTCCACAGCAGTAAGTAGCACCATGGACTTGGGTTGGTTTTCTGGGCAGCATGGGAGGTATATTGAGGGGTTTTTGTTTTGAGTAGGGTTGGGATAATGTATTACATGTAACACGAGTTATCGAATTACCCCCCAAAGTAATTTACAAGTTACTAACTTTCCCCCAAGTAAATTTACAATAAAATATTGGTGTTACTTTTTCAAATCGTTAATGAAATTTACTTTGTTTTCCCATTCATTGAGAGAAATTGGGAGTGAAGTGCTGAGCAGTTCCCTCAGCTTATATTACAAGTAACACGAGTTATTGGATTACTTTTTCCCTCAAGTAACTTACAAGTTACTTACTTTCCCCCAAGTAAATTGACAATAAAATATTGGTGTTACTTTTTCAAATCGGTAATGAAATATACTTTGTTTTCCCATTCATTGAGAGAAATTGGGAGTGAAGTGCAAAAACAGTTCTCTCAGCTTGATGCTTTTTAATTTACTTTTGGTGCAAAAGTGCATTTACAATTGCAAAAAAAGCTATATATATATATATATATATATATATATATATATATATATATAAATTATAAGTAATAGAGTGAACTGCTATGTTACCTTTTTCTTGACAATATTTTGAAATAAAGAAAGAGTCAAGACATTTGTTTGCAGTGTTCTCTGTCGACTCTTTAGAATCAGAACAAGAAATCTTGATTCTTTCGAATCAGTTTCAGGCGTTTAAAAATATATAGTATATATAGAAGAAAACTATAAAGTAGGTTAAATGTAGCAAGCCACATTTCCATGTAGCCTATTGTGCCAATTAATGATTTCCGAATAATTATGTGCAGATAGAAACTGGAACTGCCTCACACCCCACACATAGACATGTGGGGGCATTTAAACGAGGCGTTTTAGGAGGCTCTGGACGAGTCTAAACTCTTATTAAGAATATCTTTTTGAGTTTGAGACTTAAAGGGTTATTGCATCCCAAAATGAAAATTTTGTCATTAATCACTTACCCCCATACCACAATAAAAGCTTTGTTTGTCTTCGGCTGGCCAAACAGCGCTACACAGAGGAGAGGAATGTTGAAAAGAGTCGTTATTTTTGTTTTCTTCGTGTACAGAAAGTGTTCTCGTGGCTTCATAACGTTACGGTTGGACACTGATGGCAGATGGACTATTCTGATGATGCTTTTCATACTTTTCTGGACCTTGACAGTTTAACTTACTTGGCAGACTGTGGGACAGTCTCAATCCTCCCAGTTTTCATCCAAAATATCTTAAAATGGTTCTGAAGACAAATGAAGCTTTTAAGGGTTTGGAACAACATGTGGGTAACTGATTAATGACCAAATTTGCATTTTGGGATGCAGTATCCCTTTAAATCTTTGCAACTTTATGACCCCTTTAAATGCTTTTAGTTACTTTTAGTAGTTTTGATAGCTGAGATATGGTGACAATATTAATGATCAATATCATAAAAAAAGGTTTGCTGTAAAGTATATAATGTTTTATGTATAAGCAGTGCTGGGTAGTAACTGAATACAAGTTATCTGGATTATGTTATCAGATTTCAAAAATCAAGAAATGTGATTATAGTATAATGTAATGTAATGTTTAATGCATTTTATGATGTTGATATAAAAAAATGGAATACATTTCCATTCTCTTTGCTTTTTTTTTTTTTTACATGTTATTAACAGAAATAATCTAAAAAGTACATTCCCTACAATTAGTATTACTTTACTAACTACAATTTTCATCATGTAATCTTTAATTAGTAACAGACTACAGTTTTTAAGTAATCTACCCAGGCTTTGATTTGATACTGAGAATCATGAAATCTGTAAGGTTTGGTTTCAATACAAATTGTCTAGCTATGGTTATATTATAACACTGGTTTATAAAAATAACGATGCAGGTTGTAGAAAGAGTCAGCATCATCAGCAGCTCTTTTACTGTGTTCTCCCTTCTGTAACACTTCTGCTCAATAAAATTCAAATGACTCATGAACAGGCCTCCTGTAATCATTTAGCTGCTTTAGTGCCATTATTTCCTTCACTCCCCGAACCTCCTCCAGTCCCTCTCTCTGCCCCTCTCATTTAGAAAATATTGATTTACAATGCATTTTACTGTTAATAAACACTTTGATCACTATCAAAGGGCACCTATAATGCACCGGTCCTGGGTGTCCCCAGAATGTGTTTCTCAAGGACACGTGAGGCGCAGCAGAGGTGATGATTTGTTCAGACTGCAGCTGGGGTGTTTTTGCATGAGAAAGTCGACAGATGTAACATCACAGAAGGACATTTTTCATTGTGTTGAACTTTTGCCACACTTATTAGCCACACAAGCAGCCTAATTAAAACTAGTCATCGGTGACTCATCACTTCAGTCTCAAACAGTGGAGGGAGGAGCGGTCCATAATGTGGAATGGTGATATTATCAGGAAATAATGAATTTGGCTTACACAACTAACAACAGACAATCTAATGCTTGTGCGACAGATTCCTTTATATTTACTGAAAATGAGGTGATCTGGCCATCTGTGATCAATGTGCAGTAGAAAGCATTAACCTGGAAGAAAGAAGTAAAAATAAAAAAAGTCTGTTGTGCTGTCAATAGATGTGCTAATTAAGGGCAAATTTCTAAAGCAATATCTCTCATGACCTGACAAACATCACATCTCTTCATAAAATGTACTCATTTGACTAGCTGTTACAAACACGCCAGGTTCCACCTCCACACAATCACAGCGCACACCCTCACCTGAGTTCTGAACCATCACCACCTGACCCTCATCACCTGCCATCCACCACAGCACCATAAAAGCCACACACACGCACACAGTCATTGTCCGGTCACGTTCGCGACAAGATTACTCATCTGCGCTAACTATAAGGACTAACTCCTCTTTACCTTCTCTCCAAGGAAACTCTCCGAGTTCTACTCCTCCTTCTCCTCTCTAAGGATTGTTCCCGAAGACTCCTTCAAGAAGGTGCGTGTGTGTGTGCCTTCACCTCCAACCCAGCACGGATCCATACCCCTCATTCACTCCTCACTACCCGCTCCTCTGCTTGTGTCTTAAATAAACATATTTCTCATCTGTTAATCCTATGTCTCTGAGTGATTCGTAACAGATGACCGGACCATCACCGAGAGACACAAGCATGAGCCTCACGGACCCCTTCCAGGAACTGGTCGATGCACTCCGCCGTACACTCATGGCAGCACCCGCATCACCACCACCAGCAAGCACTTCTGGAAACCCTGTCATCTCTCCTTCACCCGCCGTGCACGCCAGTCCCATGGCCCGGCCAGCGCCCTACTCTGGTTCGGCGGAGGAATGCAGCGGTTTCCTTCTGCAGTGTTCACTGGTCCTGGAGATGCAACCGCTCTCTTACCCCACGGATCGATCGAAGATAGCATTCATCATTTCCCAGTTACAAGGCAAGGCATTGCAGTGGGCAGACTCTCTCTGGACCCAGAATAACCCTGTAACCCAGTCATACTCTAGTTTCATCGAACACTTCCGGGAAATCTTTGGCAAACCAGCCTGGGATTCATCGATCGGTGAGAAACTCTATAACTTGAAACAGGGAACTATGTCTGTCAATGATTATGCCTGACAGTTCAGAACTCTGGCGGCCTCCAGTGTGTGGAACGAACAGGCCCTGCTCACTACCTATCGTCAAGGATTGGATCCCTGAGTGCGGTTGCATCTCGCTGCATACGAGGACACCATCGGCCTTGCGCGATTCATCCAGCTGTCCATCCGCTTCGCCACTCGTATGCAATCGTGCTTGGAAGAGCACCAGGGCCAGGCTCATTCCTCCACACCGCTCTGCTGACCAGAGAACGTCAGCTCCCCAGAACCAGCCAGCGAGCACATGCTCGTGGACTCCTACCGCCTCACTCCGGCGGTGCTCCCGGAGTTCCTCCATCAGTTCGTCCTAGTCTACATCGATGACATATTGATCTACTCCCGGAGCAAGGCTGAACACCAACGCCACGTTGTGGAGGTCTTGCAACGCCTGAGGGACTACCAACTCTACCTCAAAGCGGAGAAGTGTACATTCCATCAACCCTCAGTGCAGTTCCTTGGGTACACCATCGACCGCAGTGGCATCCAGGTGGACGAGGGGAAGGTCAGCGCCGTCAGGGACTGGCCCACTCCAAACACCATAAAGGAACTGCAGCGATTCCTTGGCTTTGCCAACTTCTACAGACGATTAATTAAAAACTTTAGTACCATCACCAGCCCACTTACCAACCTTCTCCGTCAGAAGCCCAAGTCCCTGTCATGGACTCCTGCCGCCTCTGAAGCCTTCCAAACCCTAAAACAGGCTTTCACGACCGCCCCACTCCTTGTGCATCCGGATCCAGAATTACCATTCGTCGTGGAAGTGGACACCTCTACCACCGGAGTGGGAGCGGTCCTTTCTCAGCAGCAGGGGACACCCAGCCGCCTCCACCCATGCGCCTTCTTCTCCCGGAAACTCAACCCGGCGGAGGTCAATTATGACATTGGCAATAGGGAGCTACTAGCCATCAAGCTCGCCCTGGAGGAGTGGAGACACTGGCTGGAGGGAGCAAAACACCCTTTTCAAGTACTCACAGACCATAAAAATCTGGAATACCTCAGAGCAGCCAAGAGACTCAACCCAAGACAAGCCCGCTAGGCACTATTCTTCACCCGCTTCCAGTTTACCATCACCTACCGCCCCGGGGCTAAGAATGTCAAGGCTGATGCTCTGTCCAGATGTTATGCACCCGAAGAAAAATCAGAAGACCCCGAATCCATCCTTCCTGACAAGGTTATAATCGCCCCTATCTCCTGGTCTGCAGAAACTCTCCCTCCAGCCGAGGTCCGCAACAACACTCCGCCGGGTTGCCCTCCAGGCCTCCAATATATCCCCAGGACACAGCGCACTCCTCTCATTCACTCAACCCATACTCACCTGGCACTGGTCTCCCGGGGGTCAATGGAACCCTCTCGTTGCTACGGGAATGCTTCTGGTGGCCCAACATGGCCTCGGATGTCAGAAGGTACGTGAGTGGATGTACCAGCTGCACCATGTCGAAAAGTCCTCGCCACCTACCATCCGGCAAACTTCATCCTCTGCCCGTTCCCAACCGCCCGTGGTCAGCGTTTCACTCCCTCCTAGGTGTGGCCATCAGCCTGTCCTACGGATACCACCCGCAGTCCAACGGGCAGACGGAAAGAAAGGTCCAGGAGATCGGACGCTTCCTCCGTAACTTCTGTCATGGTCACCAGAACTCCTGGAACCAATTCCTGGGGTGGGCCGAGTACGCACAGAACTCCCTCCGTCAACCCACCACTGGTCTCACACCCTTCCAGTGCGTACTCGGCTAACAACCACCTCTATTCCCCTGGTCTGGAGAGCCCTCTGATGTTCCCGCGGTTGACTATTGGTTCCGGGAGAGCGAGAGGGTCTGGTACGCGGCTCACCACCAACTACAACGGCCGCTCCGTAGACGCAGGACGACAGCCGACCTTCGCCGTTCCGAGGCCCCCCAGTACCAACTCGGTCAGAAGGTCTGGCTGACTACCCGGGACATCCACCTGCGTCTGCCCTGCCGCAAGCTCAGTCCCAGATACATTGGCCCAGTCACCATCACTCAGCAGATCAATCCGGTCACTTACAAACTACAACTCCCTCCTGAGTACCGGATTCACCCAACCTTCCATGTTTCACTGCTCAAACCTCACCATCCTCCTGTTCTTCCCTCCACAGAACCTGGCGAGACGACGGCGCCCTAGATGATGGCGCAGCCTACTCGGTCAAAGACATCCTGGACTCCCCGCGGCGTGGTGGTCAGCTGGAATATTTAGTGGACTGGGAAGGATACGGTCCAGAAGAACGTTCCTGGGTCCCACGCAATGACATCCTAGATCCCGCCTTGCTGGACACCTTCCACTCCATGCATCCCAACAGACCAGCTCCAAGAGGAAGAGGACGCCCACCACGTCGTCGGGGTCCCTGGCCCTCAGGAGCGGGCCCTGGGGAGGGGGGTACTGTTACACACACCCCAGGTTCCACCTCCACACAATCACAGTGCACACCCTCACCTGAGTTCTGAACCATCACCACCTGACCCTCATCACCTGCCATCCACCACAGCACCATAAAAGCCACACACATGCACACAGTCATTGTCCGGTCACGTTCGCGACAAGATTACTCATCTGCGCTAACTATAAGGACTAACTCCTCTTTACCTTCTCTCCAAGGATACTCTCCGAGTTCTACTCCTCCTTCTCCTCTCTAAGGATTGTTCCCGAAGACTCCTTCAAGAAGGTGCGTGTGTGTGTGCCTTCACCTCCAACCCAGCACGGATCCATACCCCTCATTCACTCATCACTACCCGCTCCTCTGCTTGTGTCTTAAATAAACATAATTCTCATCTGTTACTCCTATGTCTCTGAGTGATCCGTAACACTAGCTCTGATATATTGGTTGAACACAGACGCCTCTTTGCTTTTAAGAGAAAAATGCTGATCATATCTGAATACAAAAGAGCATGTTTTTAATTTAAGAATTAACATTACAGTTACCAGACATTACATTTAGCAGATGCTTTGATCAAAAGCGACTTACAAATGAGGACAATGGAAGCAATCCGAATCAGCAAAACAGCAATAATAAGCAAGTGCTATGACAAGCCTTAGTCTAATATATATATATATATATATATATATATATATATATATATATATATATTTATTTATTATATTACATTTCAGTGCTTCCAACACTCATTTATTATATATAATCATAAAAAAAAAATATTCTATTTTTTTTTTTTTTTAGAGAAAGGCTGTAAGAAACATTTTATTTTGAATTTATGGTTGTGGTTAATGCCATGACATTTTTAGAATCATTCCATTTAAACGTTATTGATTTTTTTTTTTATAAAAGAATCTGAGTTCAAATGTAATTAACTTGAAGAGTACATTTGTAAGTAATTTTGTTCATCTTTTTAAAGTTTCCTTTTCTTTGTTTTGGATACTCATTTTTTTTCATTGACCAAATGCTATTAATAACAGTATCTCCATTTTGTTAGCTAAATAGAAGTGGATTGTAATCTGGGTGATAAACTTGCTCTTTATGGCAGCCAATGGACCGAATGATTACGTGGCCCAAATATTGAGTTTTTCACAGCCATTAATGCAGACGGTGGGCAGTGATTAGGGCTAAACAATTTAAAATCTGGGTTTTGTGCTCATTTACTGTCTAGGAACCAGATCCCGTGGACATTTCCTATCTTCGGCTCAGGCCGACAGGATTATTGAGTTTGATGGGGTGATGGATCCCGCTTGCAGAAAGTGCCCTGCGCTTTAAAAGAACAACCCCTGAGGTGCTGCTGCCATCCAAAAAATGGATCTCTTTATCAACTATCTCAACAGACATTTTGGAGATATAAAGGCCTGGCTGTGTAGGATGCGTTATCATACAAACCGCAGCAGTAGTAAACAATACAGTCTGTCCCTGACTCATACATATATCAGAAGGCATTGCTTTTAGTCCAGCTGAGCTCTGAAAGGAGAAGGCTTGGCCAGAATTGAGCCATGGTGCTTCACTCTCCATATTAGTCCAAAACACAGCCGCATGTGGTAGTGTGTGCTATATATGTAATCTTCCTCTCCTGTGCTCTGACTGCATGTGATCTAATAGTCTATAGGAGTATATTAAAGTGTAAACCAGATGCAGGCTTTGTCCCGTTCTGTTCAGCAGAAGAAACCGTATGTGTGAAGGATAATCAGATCAATAACTAATCCGGCGCTAAGGGAGCCCGGTTTCTCATTAGTCTGCATGGATCACATACTGTATCTGGCAACTACTTGGATCAATGTAGTTTTACATAACTGTAGTGTAGATAAACATGCGTGCGGTTATATCACGCCGCGCCGCGCCGGTGCACTTTTTCAAGCCCAAAGCACACACAGGGAACGTAATATTACAGTATTCAAAAGGCTTCATTACACCAGATGTGCTGGTTGAACCTATTAACTTTCAAGTGTTTTAAACATGTTTACCTGTTAAATTCACAAAGCGTTCATTTGTGGAACACACACACACACACACACACAAAAAATCATTGCCTTAATTTATTATCTGATTAAAATGCAGTCTTTGCCGTCACCTTAGCAACTGCTTGAAAAAAAGGTGGGCGTTGAGGGGGCAGAGAGACGAGTCTGTGTGTGTCTGAGAAGAGAGAGAGAGTGTGTGTGTGTGTGTGTGTGTGTGTGTGCGCACCTGTCAAATGTAACTTGCAGAGCTCCGTTGCCATGTGTTGGAAAGTCAGATTTCCAGTCGTTGCCAGAAACAACCTTGATTTGAAGAGGAGGTTGATCTTTATATTAGAAGATTGAGTCGGTTTCCTGCTTTAATGGACACTGCAGATAACAAGCAAACCTTCACGTCATCAACTACAGTAGTGCCATGTTTTAATATAAATGTCTGGTTCCTTAATATGAAATGTAACACTTTTTCACTATTCACTAAGAATTACCTAAAACATAATCTTCTCATTGATAGTTGTATAAAGTTATGTTTAGGCATCTAAAATATGGTTATGCAGAATAAGGAATTGATTTGTGCATCATAATTACTAATATACAGCCAAGACACTAGTAATATGCATGCTAATAAGCAACTAGTTAACAGTGTTCCCTCATCTAAAGTGTTAGTGTGTGATTTTTCAGTAGTATTTCATGACACTGTGGCTCTGTGATGCTGTCTAAACATTGCTGTTTGTTTCAGTGGTCCAACACTGGTAGCAGTGGCGGGAGTCGGGGTCCAAGTGTTCGGCGATGCTGTAACTCAGGCCCATTTATGTCAACTACATATTTTATTTTATGGTGATATGGTGATCTAAACAGGGTGAGATGAACAGAGTGTAATAAACCACATTTGTGACCCTGGACCACAAAACCAGTCTTAAGTGTCAATTGCGCAAAATTTAGATTTATGAAGCTGTCCATTGATGCATGGGTTGTTTGGACAATATTTGACCGAGATACAACTATTTGAAAATCTGGAATTTTCAGGTTGCAAAAAAATCAAAATAATTTGAAAATCTCCTTTAAAGTTGTCCAAAAGAAGTTCTTAACAATGCATATTACTAAGCCAAAATGAAGTTTTGATATATTTACGGTAGGAAATGTACAAAATATCTTCATGGATCATGATTTTTGGCATAAAAGAAAATTTTTAATTTTTTGCTAATACTATGTATTTTTGGCTATTGCTACAAATATCACTGTGCAACTTAAGACTTAAGGTTTTGTGGTCCAGGCTCACATTTATTGTGTAAAAAACAAAGTCTGTACCAAAATTACATTCATTATAGACTACATGATGAATCACATACAATTGTGGTGTCATTTCATTGTTGTCATTTCGTCGCCATTTTTGACCCTAAACTCAGTGTTGCAGTGATGCCATTAAAGAACCATTTCTGGATATGTTTGGTTCTTTTTTTTGTGTATGTGTGTGCGAATTTAGTTGTTAAATGCACGAGTTATGAGAAACATGAGATGTGTTAGGAAAAAAAAGTATTTGAATATCACTTGTAAACAGTATATTTTAATAAAACAATATGTGATAAAGTCAAACTATGCAAGAAGTGTAAAAAAATATTATGTTATTGAGTATTTGAGGTACATAAAGTGCTGGTAATGAAATTAGCCTTACAAAGACAAATGAATGTTATCAAACAAATCAAAAGTACAATCTATTTTTTTTAATTCGCTGATAATTTTTTAAAACAGGCGTGCATTCTGCCCTTCTCTCTCTCTCTCTCTTTTTTTTTTTTTCATGATGTGATGAAAAAGTTAATGAATTTTAGAAAAATTACAAAAGTAAGAAAAGTAATGAAACCAGTAAGGGTATATAAACTCTAAAAGTGTTTCATGTATTTTTTTTAAAAAGTCCATAGGGTCAAAAGAACAATGTATATCTTCTTTATTCGCGGGTAATCTTTTAAAAACAGGCATGCAGTCTGCAATATATAAACTACAAATGCTCTATGCTATGTAAGAGCACTTTTTCTCCCAGAATAATTTTTTGACTTCTGAGTTTTCAATCAGCAAAGATGGCAGCATGCAGTTATTTCGGCTCCCTGCACCAGCCAATCAGCTGCCATTGAGATGAATGAGAATGCTCGGTATATGTCTGCAGTCTTAATTCTTATAAGAGAATTAAATCTTAATAAAGTCTTAAGTCTTCAACTTAATGTTTAAATATCTAGATGGCAACCTAAGACCCTGCTTACACAAGTGCGTTTTTGTTTCAAAACAGTGTTTTACAATGAAAACGATCCTCGTCTACACTGGCGTTTTCACTGCGTTTCAGAAATGATCTCCGTTCACACTACACAACGGAAAACACATGTCAGATGACCATACATGCAGAAACAAACATAGATATGTATACGTAAAAAATAACTAA
This sequence comes from Carassius auratus, assembly GCF_003368295.1. NCBI lineage: Eukaryota > Metazoa > Chordata > Actinopteri > Cypriniformes > Cyprinidae > Carassius > Carassius auratus. The sequence goes on from NC_039262.1 coordinate 19,285,368, forward strand.
AGAATATAGTAAACTAACACAGTTAAACACAATATAAACATGACAACATAATAAAAAACATGATTAGGTTATCCAAGTTATCGGTTTTTGCAAATAAACTCTTCATATATTATTAAATACTTACACAATTAGCATAGGCTACTAAATATAGCATATCAGCTTTATCCTGTAAACTATTAAACTAGCTTGGATGTGTTATCCAACATTGGATCATGTACTGTGCCTGGTGTTGAATTAATAAGACTGGAACAGCCCTTGGTCACTGCTGCACACTAAATCTGAATGAGAATGTGACATAATCTCACTCTTGCATTATTCATGGGGCGGCAGAGATACAGAGCGAGCCAGCGAGAAAGTGCATCATCCCTCCCTGTGATTGTTTCATCAACAGATGAGCCCACCTGTTTCCCTCTCTCCCTCTCTCACACCATCTCTCCCTCTCGCACTCGTCTTCTCACCCGCTCCCTCTCTCTGGTCTGCTGTCTGTCCTCACATCCTGTGGATCTTGGCGAAGCCGATGAGTGAGTTTCTCTCGGGGAGGAGAAAGGAGAGGGGGCGGTGTGTATGATGTTGTGGATCTGCATTCAAGCTGTGACTGTGCTTTCCATTCGCACTTAATCTGTCAAGATTTCTCCCCTCCTCACACATGAGCTCGGTGCAGAAGTACACTGGCACCATTGGGTACAGAGAGAGAGTGAGCAAGAGAAAAGGGAGAGACAGAAGGAGAGAGAGAGAGAGAGAGAGAGAGCGGCGGTGTGTGCCTCTCAGACTGCGCAGTGATGCCTCGGCAGCTTCGGGAACCAGGTGCACGTTCCTTTCACTAATCGCCTCTTCTTCCTTCTTCCAGGCTTCGGACAAGGAGATGCAGACCATAAGGTACGTGGCTTTACCTTTCTGTCATTTTCTGTTCCTCTACCCCTCTCTTTCTCCCATCCCTGATGCCTGGACTGCAGCAGGAATTCACCCTCGCAGCGATGCCCGCGCTCTCCACCAGAAAACGGGGGTTTAGCTGCTTAGAAAGCTTCAGTCTGTTCTGGAAGCTCAGTTGTTTGGGTTGGTAATGCATTGTGGATCACATCCGAGTATTCTTGAGTAGTTACATTTGCATTTTAGGATGTGCATCCTGAGGATGAAGAGATGTAGAAAGCCACATAATGGCCATTCCCAAACTGAACGGCACCTTTCCATTGGCTGGAGAAGATTCAAGCCGTGCATGTGCTGTCATCAGATAGCAGTTCCCCAAGGCAACTTCAGAGATGGGGCTTGGGATATTATTTATGAGCATGCTAAGTGTTGACTGGCGCTGCTGTATATTATACTATAGAAGTCATGTTTGGGGGGTAGGTATGACTCAAGCTCGGTGGGGGAGGCTTGACGGATTTATTGGGGGTTCCCCCTCCTTCGCATTAATTATGCATGGATTAGAGGGTGAAACAGAAACGCTCCAAATCATACTGATGGATTTTAGCTTTGTGTTGCAAAGAGAAATGGAAAAAGTGCTAAGAAAATGTATTTGCGAGAACTCTGCGTCCGTGATGAAAGCTCTTGTCACAGTGGATCGCCTCGATTGAGATGTCAGTTCACAATACAGCAGTCCAACATTAATTTCCTAAAACATGTCCTGCCATGCATATCTGAACTAGTTAGACGAATTCAATGAACTGCATTGGATACATTAAAATGCATACAGATATTAAGAAAGCAGACCTAATCGTTTGTGTGGGGGGTGCAGTTTTTAATGTGGAATCGAGTATAGGTCGTGGTTTAAGTTAACAGTGCACCAAAATATAATCTGTCGTATTGATATTCCCAGTGCTGGATGAAATAATTAACAAGTCATTTTAATTGAGTAGTAATGAAGTGACTGTTGGTTAGCTTCTGTTATAATCACTCCATAGGTGATGGTGTTGCTGCATTGTGTGGAATAAGCGCATACGAAGGGTGCGAAGGTCTGAATCATTATGTCAGAGATGATTCTGCAAAGGTGGTACATGACGGCTGATGGACAGAATATGCAAACAGAAGGTGAAACACCAATTATCATCTCAATTTTTTGCAAGTGGCCAGCATGGCCTGGACCCCTCGGTGCAGCAATTCTGATGTAACACACTGAAATTGTTCCTTCTTGGTCCTTTTCTCTTCTTCCACACAGTAAAAAAGCATGAGATCCATTCACATTTAATTCAAGAATGATATTTCAAATGACAGGAAGTTACTTTTTTTTTTTTTTTAGTTACAGTATGATCTTTTTGTATATAAATGAGTCAAACTTGCAAAGCCTGTCAAAAACATGCACATCAGATTTCACCCCGAGAAAATACAGACTACTGTATACATTTATGTTGTTAAATTAGATTTTAATTTATAATTGAACTATATATTTATAATATCACTATAAGCAGATATATAGCTAAATATATATATATATATATATATATATATATATATATATATATAGTCTTTTTAAATATGCCATTTTATATTACATTAATGAGAACTAGGGAAATAAGCTTACTGCATCGCAAACTAATCTTAATATGCAACAGGCTTTATTTAGATATAATTTCTTTGAAGGTAAAATATGATTGTGTTGAGATATGTCAAAAAAAAAAATGGATGCATGCGTGGTCTGCCATTTCAAAACATGGCAAAATTGTAGTTTTGTAATACAGTCTGCAATATATATGTTTAGAAATACGTACATATATTATGTAAGAATGATGCATATGAGATTATTAGAGTAACAGAAATTTGCTGCGGTGTAACTATTGTGTAAACACATTACGACGAGGGTCTTTTGAAAAGTAAGGATTATTTTCCAGGCGAAAGAGTGACTTCTGCTCCTACAGCAGCACAGTTAGACTGTCCAGAACTGTTGCATATGATCATTCTCTTGGTTTCAGTGTATGTGGCTCAGTTGAATGATATCCCCAGCGACGTGACTGAAAACAATCTTTGTTTTGCAGCCTTGGGCTCCGGTGTTCTCATCTGTTCTGAAGAATTGTTTATTAAAACATGTTTTAAATCAATCGGTGCTGCTATTTTGAACACTTGTGAGCGCATCTTTTTGCTGTTGTATGTGTACATATCTCCGCATGTTCAGAAATTTCTACGTACCATTCAGCCTGATAACATTCAGGCTTGCAGATGTAATATTTTATTTCTGAGAGTGTAGCAGATCCCAGCATCTCAGAGGTATACTATGTGTGTGTTTGTGTGTGTCACTTAATTAGTTGTTTTTTTACATCAAAATAGTAATAATGGAAAAAAATATTTTAGATAAATATATTTTGCTGAAAATTTTTGCATTGTGTTATTGATATTTGTATATAAACATATATACACTATTTCCACAAATGGAAATGATTCCTACTGAAAATGATTATTTAAGTATTTTATTAGCTAATTGTTTCAATAATTGACGCTAAATATAAATGCAAGTAATTTATGTATTATTCCTTTGATTTGAACTTTGATGTAAAATATGACCCAAGCATGTACTTTGTGAGATGCTGATATGGCTTATCAACCATTATTGCTTTCGAAAGAACCAAGCGGTAGGTGCTAGGCACTGAAAACCGAAACTCGACTGGGACAATTCACCTCATTCGGTGTCATGACAAGATGTCGTCCCCGCAAAGTTTCCTATCCTAGTTTTCAAGCAGTTTTCTACAAAAATGGATCTAAATCCCACAGCAAAAATGACTCCCAGTTGATTTGCTGGGCACCATGACACATTTTATCATGGCCCCTTGGCGTGACGTGTTGCTGCTGCTTCTCAGATTTCCGTTGCTCATCCACAATTCTTCCCGGATAGACTGTCCCGATTCTTTTCCTCTTCGTTTATCTGCCATCTGCAGGCCGCGTAATCCATTTAAGCCATAATTATTCCCCGCTGTTTGCAAGTGGGTGGCTGGTGGATGGAGGGATGATGTGAGATTGAAAGTGATAGATAGAGGGCGAAAGAGACAGAGAGAGTAACAACAGATCAAGTCAGTGCAGATGAATGACTGGATTGTTCCATTGTGTTTTGTGTGAATATAATGGCTTCTCTTGTTACAGTCAGAATGACATGGCATTCACAAATCGTCATACTTCCATAACGTGATGTATTTCAGATTGAAGCAAAACAGTCAATGAGAGAAAAAAAGAAAATAAATAAAGAAATGTAGGGCAGGACTCGATTTTATCCATTGGGAATTTAGCGCATTGTAAAAAGTGGGCGTTTCATGCTAGAAAGGATCCAGACCTGAATGCGATGTGGAGGAGTGCTTCCGACTTGACTTTTGAGGAGGTTTTTTTGGCCAGGAACGTGGAGACTGAAGGTCTGAGTTGTATTGGCTATGACAGTATCCTAAAGTAATGTGGAAATCATTCTTTAGGCAGCTCCTGCTGACTATCAATTGTGACGTTAAAACCCAGAAAACTCAACATGTATTCCCCTTCCAGATTTTCCTATGGGATTTATAATGGGTTTTTTTCAATTCAAAAGTAAAATAGGTCTGTATTAAATATAACTTGATATTACGTGGACGTTTCATTGTACAACGCAAACTGCGCACACTCACACTCCAAACGTTCTTTTGTAGTTACTTATAAAAACATTAAAAAAAATTATTAACATGCTTTGAAATTTCACAATTATGAGAAAATCTCCTATAGAAAGATTTGGTCACACTTTAGTTTGGGGACCAACTATTACCTCTGGCTTTTGTCTCTGATTTGAGAAAAAAATGAACAGAGAAAATACTATAAATACTGTAGGTACAGACTGTGACTAAATATTTATAGTCATTTCAAATGCATTGGTGACACTCAGGAGAATTATGAGTGTATTTATATGTGGTAGTGCAAAGCACGATCAAATTCTTGAACAAATGCCCTCATTCTGCACCAGTTCTTTTTCATGAATCAGTGAAAAAACTCAAGAAATGGACTCGAACTTACTCATGAGTTAGAAGTTTGAATTAGATTCGCTCAGGAAGCGTGCTATTGCTGTCTACTTCACTGAACCGTGAGTTAATTTCTGCCGTTCTTCTGAACTTTATTCATCAGAGAATCCTGAAGAAAGAAAGAAAGCAGCTGTTTTCAACATTCGTAATAATGATAAATAATTATGCAATATATAATAATTATATTTAACAATATTATTGATTTCATACTATATTTTGATCAAATAAATGCATTTATTGTTAGCTTAAAAGACCCCAGACATTAAAAACGGTTTTTAATATTTTAGGTTTGTAAGACTTACAATAAACTACTGTATTTACTGATTTGGTTTTCCTGTGACAACATGTAATTAAAGATATATTCATAGGGTTACACTTTTTTTTTTAAGCCAAGGTGTTCTTGTTAAAGTGTAATTATACATTTAAGTACTGATGAATGTTAATGAACTACATGCATTTACTATATAGAGAGGGTTAGGGTTTGGTTTAGGGTTAGTTGCATGTAATTGTGCATCATTTATTATTATGATAGTAAGTACATATCATGACAATGCGTATGAATACAGAAATACGGCAAATAAAAACGTTGTAAAGTACTCGTGGTATACATTCGAAAAAATTGACTTTTTTCCAACATTAATTTCCTAAAACATGTCCTGCCTGCATATCTGAACTAGTTAGACGAATTCAATGAACTGCATTGGATACATTAAAATGCATACAGATATTAAGAAAGCAGACCTAATCGTTTGTGTGGGGGGTGCAGTTTTTAATGTGGAATCGAGTATAGGTCGTGGTTTAAGTTAACAGTGCACCAAAATATAATCTGTCGTATTGATATTCCCAGTGCTGGATGAAATAATTAAAAACGTTGTAAAGTACTCGTGGTATACATACGAAAAAATGGACTTTGATGCATATAATTTATAGTTTTCGCATGCATGATACAAAAGTTGTTGCAGTGCATATGATATGCAGGTTTTGTGTACATATGCATATATTATTGGTGTTAAAGAAATGAAGGAGACTGTTTATCATGAGATCCAGATGTAAGTTTGGTTCATCGCAGTGTTGGCAAGTCTATGGTATTTGGGCGACTTTTATACTGTTTCCACGTGTTGTTTTTTAGTCCACAGGGCTAGATGATCCCCCATCACCCCTTTTGACTATATTTTGACCAGAACTGGAAAGGAGATAATTTTTAATAAACATTGGACTGGATTTGTTATGCAGACCTGGCAACCCTTGTCCAATTTGATTCCATGTTGTTTAGTTGATCCACAGACTTCGTGGGGTGCATGTGTTGTGCATCATGGGATGTATGCCAGTGCAGCCATGTGTGCACATACCAAGAGGGGGTTTTCTGGGAGATAATGTCTCTGCGTTGCGAGACGCAGAATACAAAGTCCCGTTCCTTTCTTCCATCTCACTCCTTCCCCTCTAATCTTCCAGCTCCACTTGTCTTTCATTCCCTCCCTCGCGTCTCTAAGATGTCAGCTGCTCTTTCCGAAAGATCAAGCACAGCCAATGCAGCGGCTGCAGTCCCCCGTGATATAAGACGCATTGGGTTCTGTGGCCCGCTGTGGGATTATACTTGCCTCTCGTGATGTGGTAAATGTTCGTGGGTGAGGATTTAGGGAGATGTGTTATATTGACACCCTGCAGTGATTCAGGCGGGAGAGAGAAAAAAATGAGTGTGCGATGAGTCAGAGGTGGGGGAAAACCAAAGAGAAATGCATAATCAGTCATCACAAAAATCTCTCATTCCTCACCTGATGGACTGGATGGAAATAGGTGACATGAAGACAGGAAAAATTATGTCTTTCAGTGCAAGTATCTGTGCAAAAATAAAAACAGACAAGTAAAAAGGCACTTTCCATGAATAGGATTTAATAAATGGCATTATTAATTTTTTTAAAGCATTGGAGTTAAATTATAGTGTACTATAGTACTAATATAACAACAACAAAAAAAACGTAATAATAAATAAAACTGTATAGACATGTAACATTATAACTAATAATGTTAAGATAAAAATAAATACAAGTAACAGAAAGTATATGTTAAATCTATAATAGTATGACACTAAAATAATGCTACATTCTGTATGTGAGATTAAAACACTTTAAATGTCAGCAAATTTCTGACTTCATCTTGTTGCACACCACATAATATTCTTGTTTAAAATGAATGTTAATTGTCAACATCACTCGTAGTGTAGTGGTGCCTTGAAAATTAAAATGATGAAAGTAATCAAAAAAATGATTCAACAATGCATTGACCTTCACATGTTATGTTGATATGTAATTCATTTTATTTAAAAATATATTTATTCACTCATTTTAATTGCCCAAAAATGTTTTGCTGTCCCTCGCATTATGTATTTCCCCTATTAGAGCAAAATCCTTTTAGTCTTTGACAAACAGTATAATACAGTTAATGGTTGCACTTTATTTTACAGTACGTGTACTTCCATGTACTTATAGTGTACTTACAGTGTTTTTATCTAAGAAAGTTCTGGTAACACAAGGTAACTACATGTGGTAGGGTTAGGTTTAGAGGTAGGTTCAGGGTTAGTACCTAGTTATTACATAGTTATTGTAATTACTATAATAAGTACATAGTATGTACATGAGGAACAGGACTGTAAAATAAAGTGCTACCCAGTTAATGATAAATGCTATTACAGTTTAAAATAAGTTTTATCTTTTATTATATATCATAAGGTCATTTATTCCTTTGATGCAAAACTTAATTTTCCGCATCACAATCATATTAGAATGGTATCTGAATGAGCAAGTAACACTGAAAGAGATATTACTCTTATAATTTGAGTAAATATTCAGTAGCTAGTTTATAATCTAGTGAGACTGACAATCCTTTTCTGAAGTTTGAGCACCTCCTTTCAAACGTTTGAAGAGTTTCGGGCCTTGTTTCGAACCCTATTATTGGAAAAGTTGCCATAAATGTATGGTATAAATATTCTCCAAACTGCAGTACTCTATATATTATCTGTGTGCATCTATGCACACGTAAAGTTCTGCATGTGAATGTTTCGATGAAGTCGCAAGCGGTCTCATCACTTTCCTTAATTCATCTCGCCGCTCACGATCGCTCCTGTGCGAGGGACCTCCAGTCAAACCGAGGCATCGGCCCAAAGAGGTTAATTACGCCTGTCACCGCGCGCTCATTCTCGCCGTGACAGTTTCATGCACGAAGCTCCAGATGAATCGCAAGTTTGATGACACTTTCTGAATTGCTGTCGCTATTCTTTTGTAATATGATTGCAAGCGCCACCAGCCACTCTCTCTTTGCTCTGTTGGCAGGATCTCCAGCGGTCTGTCAGGGCTGCATGGGAAACTTAACCTCAGACCCAAGCAGGAATAAGAGGAATCCCTGTTAGGGAACCGAGAATACATACACAGACCTTCATGAGAGGTGGTCTACTGCGAAAAACCATGAAAAAGATATACATTGGGAAAACAGCCCTTAAAACACCTCGGAATGGTTGTAAACATCAGAAAAAGAGGTAAGATGCTCTCTCACCCCAGCGCAGTCATCCCATTAACCATGTTCATCTCCGTCGAGTGCTGAGCTGTGACAGACTGACCAAAGACTAATATTACTATAGTGTCACCATACTACATTTTGTTAGGGGAATCTAGCTTTCACTTTACGTCAGGCTTAATGCTTTTGCTTATTGCCTGTCTGCATTGAGGCATCAGCAGTGATAACAGTGTGTGGTGTGTTTTCTGCTGTCTCCTGTCCTGTGGTGGCGTGTGTGTTCTCGCATGTGTATATCGATTGCCAGTACATTAATTGCTCAGACGTGTTACATCCTCACTGCTTTAGACACGTGTCGTCTGGCCGTCTGATCAAGCGAGTTTTGTGGCCGTCGGCTCTGTCAACAGTCAGAAAGTCATTACCATTCACCGCACATCTGTTCATCAATATTAAACCATTAGACGCTGGCAGTGGTTCTCTTTTGCGTATCATAAAACGCTGCCATCTCTCCCACTCCATCCCTGCATGTGTGTTTGATCTATAAATAGATCGTCTGTACATGGCATTGGTCATGTGACTAAGGATCAATATGGGAAAAACTGGAAAAATGAGTGTTAGGGATTAAAAAGGCCAGTAAACCTGATTTACCAAGGCACTCTTAATGCGAGTGTGTTTGAGTTGCACTAAATGTGATCAGTGGGTTGTTTGACAGTTATCAATCATGTCAGCAACAATAAAGAATAAACACATTCATAAATCTGGCCCAAACTAAGGGTGTAATTCATACAAAAATGTGCATTCCCTTTATTGATCCTGAATGTCTGCCTGATCCATGCAGAACGGATTCTGGGACTATTTTGTCCATTTTTGTCATATGAAGCAAATGTAATCACATGCGCATGTGTGTGCAGCTCTCTGCAGGAACAGAAGGAAGACCTGCGCAAACGTCTCTCCTACACCACTCATAAGCTGGAGCTTTTAGAGCGGGAGTTTGACTCCACGAGGCAGTACCTGGAGACCGAGCTGCGCCGAGCCCAAGAGGAGCTCGACAAGTTCACCGACAAATTACGCCGGTAAGACAAGCGGATACAATAGCATCTGGCCTTAATATAGTGGGGCTTTCTATTCACATATGGCAACTAACTGAACAATTGATCAACTTGGCTCTCAATTTGCCTACTTTACTATGCTCTTTAAGTATGCACCTGCTGTTGATGCAAAAGATATTAGAGAAGCACAACATTGGATTTTTGTCAGTAGGCTAATATTTTTCATGTGTTATATTTGTGATTTTTAATTATGTAGGCTATAGCATTTGACCTTTAAATCTTAAATCATTAAAATTACTCAAACTTAAGGTTAATACAGTAATGTAAAAGTATTTGCACCCCACCTGATTTTGAATTTTATTGTAGCCTATGTTCCTCTCATAGTATGGGTTTATATTAGTCAAGACACAAAGTATTCCCAAAGTGTCCGAATATGCCTACTTCTTTTCTATATAGTTGGCAATAATCAAAATTAAAAAAAAATTTGAAGGTTGAAAGTCTTCTTGTAAAGCAGTTACATTTACATTACATTTGGTCATTTAGTAAACACTTTTATCCAAGGTGACTTACAAATGAGGACAGTGGAAGCAGTCAAAATCAACAAAAGAGCAATTATATAAAAGTGCTATAACAAGTCTCAGCTAGCTTAACGCAGTACACGTAGCAAGGGCTTTTTAAATAATATATTAAACAAAAAGAAAACAGATAGAAAAAGAATAGAGCAAGCTAGTATTAGAGGTCTTTTTTGCTTTTGTTAATTGTATAATAAATGAAAAGAAAACAGATAGAATACAAAAAGATTTTAAAAAAGCTAGTGAGTGTTTTTCATGTATTTGCAATACTACTACGGGGGCACCTGGAGTGATGTAAGGGAAGCTGCAAAATATGGCTAAATAACAGAGAACATGTTCATTGATTACAGCAATAATCCAAAATTAATTTGCTTAAATTATTAATGACAGTTCTAACTAATGTGCTTCGAATTACATATTTGACAAAGTTCCTGTTTTCAGGAAACATTAGCTAGTCACAGGCTTGTCTTTCCAACAGTGCATCGTATTACGGTGACTAAGAAAGTTAAGTTACATTGTTGTTCAGGAAACACACCTCTGAAGTATAATTGTCTGCTACTTCTGACTATCTGCATGTGAGCTGAATATAAAGCATAATTGTGTAATTCTGCAGGGCATGATTTACACAGAATCCAACACCAAAGTATAATCAGGTCCATATCTGCATGGCTAAAAACAAACAAAATTGCCCTAGTCAAATCCATGACTTTAATCCAACAGAAACTTTCACAGTGGTGTTTTGAATGTATTTGAAATTGCACTTAGTATTTTTTGCTTTATTAAAAAAAGTTTTACTAATAAAGAAATTGACTTAGTTAACTCTCGGGGGTTGCCATGTTGAGATCCAACACTTTCTCACTACCAACTCTTCAGGGCACTCCTTTGTTTTTAGTTGTTTGCATGCATATTTAAAAGCAGAAACCATTTTATATAAATGTATACTTTCATTGGAGCACCTAACCCCACTCTACCCTAAACCTATCTCAAAAGGATCCCGTTCCATCAAAACAGTTGCATCTTATTCAAAAAGATATTCCCGAATATTAGCATGGTGCAGTTGGTCAAGAGCCAATGGCTTATCACAACCAAAGCTGACGTCAATCAATTTTTGAATTTGTGCACAGACTGCAGACAGGATCTGAGCTTTAAAACAGGTGGAGATCGTGTCCAAGTATATATATATATAAAAAAAAATAACCAAGGGCTTTAAACAAACTCAAGGTCAAACATGACTTGAATGTCACCACCATCAAGCTTCTGACAATTCTTTATTCAAAAAACATTTTGCCTGAAAGTTTGAGTTGGAATAGTTTGCTAGAGTGCAATTAGAAACACAAGAAGACTCTAAAAGCAGAGTAGATAACGCACTGTTTTGCGAGATAACATTAATTGTTCTGACAACCCATGTAGTTCCATTAAACCACTTGAAACTGCCATTTCCAAGACGAGTAAAAACCTAGATGTATTACCAAATTATTTTGCAGTACAAAAATGCAGGCATTTAACTAAAACCCTATTTAAAAACCATTGACTTTAGGATGATAGAAGCAGAAGTACTAAAATTCTGACATGTTTATGGATTTTAGCCCTATTGAACCTGTAGAGTGCAGTGCTTTATGGTCCCATCCCAAATCACACCCTAAACTCTCTGAATCTTCCTCTGAGTCCACACTTTCATGAAATCGTGCCGCTTTAACTGCTGGGTGGAAGTCTACTTTGGAGATTCTGAAGACTGGGACACCCTAAGGCCCAAAACACGCTGCACGATTTCAGCAATCCTATAAATTCACTGCATGTCACACAGTGCGACGTGGATCTAATAAACTTGGCTACGACGTGTGCAGACTGTGCGATGATGACACCCATTAGACCAGGCCTACAATGCACGTTACTTTTAAAGAATAAAACAACAGCATGCGCTTGCAGCAAACAAAAAGATCATGATAAATCACTTTAGCTGTTGTATTTTTTATTTGTGCTGAAAGAAGTGGAAGCGGCAAAAGAAGAAGGAATAGGAGCTCGAAGTAGGCAGTTTTGTGTCACATTGATTTCATGTCGTATTTTTATTGGTTGGTCAGTAAACGTGGATCGTAGCAGCAAACACACTGTGCGATGATCATGCTGTATCCTAGGCTATCTGTGGTCATAAGACCATGACAACGGCCGTCTTTGAACCTCTCGCACTGTACAACACAGGACCACTGATTAGGAGCCACAATCACAGAAATCACCACGACTGTTTCACAATAAAAATCGTGCAGTGTGTTTAAGGCTTAAGGCAGGGGTCTCCAACCCTGCTCCTGGTGAGCTACTATCCTAAAGATTTTAGCTTCAACCCCAATCAAACACACCTGAACCAGCTAATCAAGGAGTTCGGTGCTACTTGGTAACTACAGACAGGTGTGGTGTTGCAAGTTTAGAACTTAAGGCCATATCCACACGTACACGGGGTATACTTATAAACAGAGTTTTTCCTTCTTCCATTAAAAAAAAAAAATTCCATCCACATGAAAATGCAAAAGCATACTATAAAGCACTGTTAAGAGCATGCCAAGCCAACAGGTGCCAATATAATCTCAACCGTGAAGTCATGTTGGCCAATCAGAAGCCTGAAAAAGTTTCCAGTAGGCAGAGATAACAGCGCATGCTCCGATGTCACAAGCCCAAATCTCGATTACGATTACACTGCAACCGGAGTTTCTGAAATTCTTCACCTTGGCAGGGATTTTTAAAAATGTTCTGTTTCAATGACCTAGTGCAGTGTGCACGTGTGGACGAACGGCCAAACCACGTAGAAAAAGCTGCGGTTTTGAAAATAAAGTGGACAGGGCCTATATCTGCAGGACGGTAGCTCTCCAGGAGCAGGGCTGGAGATGGTCTTGTGGACTTGACGGACACAAGCACATGATGGCCATTGTAAATTAGCAAAACTGCAAGTGCACATAAAGTGTTTCATTTGGGACAGGGCCTTTATCATCAGTAAATGAAAATGGAAATGACTGCCATATTGACCACGGTGAACTCCATTTTCAAGGAAAGAAAACACACACACACACACACATCACAACTTCGCATTATGCCTTTACTTAAGGTCTCTTTTACTCTATTTGGGGAGAAAATAGCAACCATTTAGCTGTGAATACTGTTTAGTTAGATACAGTGAATAATAGAGAGTATCATAGACATCTTCACATCATATACATTTTTTTTGGCAGCTGCCATCATGTTCCTATTTTCTTTCATTTAAAAAGGTGCTTTTGCCATAATATTTAAATATTCTACAATTTGGGATGCACTGTTTCTAACCTGGCCTACTATTGTGGATGGATAGTAAGCGAATTGGGACACAGACATTGTTTCACTTCACTTGGCCAATGCCAAGTGCGTAGGAGTCAGTTATACAGTTAAAGCTTGGCTATGTGTTGGGCTCCTCGGTCCATTGTAAAATAAATGTTATGAATTGATGCCGCAACACATACCATAATATAATGTGGAAGATGAACAGGTGGTGAGAGTGTTGGCAACCAACATTTGATTATCTAACAGATGTATCTAAGAAATAAGGAAGGCATTTAAGACCTTCCAGTGGATGCTGGATTAGAAAAAAGACGTTTTGTTCATGTGTTTCCCACAGAATTCAGAGCAGTTACTCAGCACTGCAGAGGATCAACCAGGACTTAGAGGATAAAATCCACCGAAATGTGAGTGCACACATTGGCCACACAACTAAAAAAAAGCACAAATTATACAAGAGGTGTCTGGGTGAACGTACACACACTGCTTTTTTGTTTTAATGTGTGAATGTTTTTGTTTGCATATGTGTTTACGAGTACTCGATCTGCCTGTTTAAGTGTTTTCCTGTTTAAATGGGTTTTCGGCTAAAAGTGTTTACATCGCTGTCCACACTTTCTGTCCATGTGTATGCATGTTTTCTGATGTGGCAGATTAGGGAACGTGTGAAACATGTACAATAGCGCCGAATGCACTAAGAGTCTATTTGAATATCAATACACTGCCACGGGTGCCCCTGACGTTAATTATAGTCCATTAAAGCAGCCTGTCCGCCTTCACATGACAGTGTGATAGTGAGTCTATTATGCTCGCAAAATCTGCATCACAGCCTGTTTGTTAATTTGAAGTTCGAAACAATTCAATTATAATTAGCCTGCCGCTGGAGAACATTGTATGACTATAACATGTCTGTATTAGGTTCCACCCCTCAGGGTTTACTCTGAGTTTGTTATAGTAAACACATTTTTTTAGCAACAGATTGCGCCTATAAAGACGTCAGTGATGACCCTGAAGGTTATGGGTTGAGGTATGAAAAGAAAATCATCTGATATCAGCCTTCTATTGATGTTCCTTTCAGTATGCCAATTAATTCCCATCTGCTGCAGGTATATCCTAGAATTACTAAACACGTGCACTGACTTCTCCCAGTGTGGAATTGTCTATGTTAATACTGGTGGTCTTATTACTGAAAATGTGCTCCTTTTAATCCAGTCACAGCACCACGATGATGAGAAACGGGCTCTTAGCAGAGAAATCATCGTCCTTAACAATCATCTCATGGAGGCTAAGATGACCATTGAGAAACTGAGAGAAGACAATGTAAGAGAAATAATGAAAATGTGATTTCTTTTACACACTGAGGCTTAATGATGGTCTTTCAAAGGATGGTGTATTTGCTTTTCGTTACCTAATGTTCCTTTTCTACCACTATCAATAGGACTTGTACAGAAAGGATTGTAACCTGGCTGCACAGCTCTTGCAGTGTAATAAGTCGCATTACAGAGCCCAGTTATCTGAGGTAAGTTGGCAGACAAACCTTGCTGAGTAGATGTGGCCATTATTGCTTTATTTTTGGGTGCTACAGTATGCAGTAATTTGTGACATGAAAAACTTATTTACTTCATTATTTCCTTTCTCTAGGCAATTGTTTTTTTTTAATTAACCATGATTTTATAAGGATGTGCATGATTTTCCATCCTGTAAGGTTCAACCAAGCAGCAACCTCCCGCTCTCTTTCGTGAAGCCTATACGGAAGTAGTGATGTCGTTCGTGAACGAATTGTTCTTTTTGAACAAATCTTTTAGGTGAACGAATCCTTTTCGTTCATGCAATCCACTGACTCATATTTCTCGTTCACTGAAGTTCCTCCCTCCACAGCAGCGTGGCGCTATTAGCAGCGCATGCGCAGCTCGGTGAACCGGTTTACAACCATTTCATCCTGTCAAAGAATTACTCAACCTCGAGCCAATAGCCTTCGATTATGAGATGTGACAGAGCATGTGATTTGTTGAATGTAGTGAACGAATACGCCCTTCAATGAACGAGTTTCATATGAGTCTGAACGAGATCTAGAGATTGTATCTTTCGTGAATGAATGACTGACTTGACATGGGAATTAGTTCGTTCGTGAACGAGTTAAATGATTTAGTACATCTCGTTCATGAATGAATGACTGAACTGGCACACATGTCATTCGTGAATGAGTTGAATGAACAGATACGTCGTTCGTGAATGAAATGAACTGGTATAGCTTATCTCGTTCGTGAACGAAATGAATGAGAGTAAACTGGGTTAGTCTGCCATTTAGAATGTCAATCTCGCAAAATGCAAAGCGCAGTTACAGGTACTGTGCACATACGCTTGTTTTGATATTTAGCATACAGAACTCCACGTTTAATCCCTGATTTATGAATTTGAATATATAATATACAAACTGTCTGACCAAACAATTAAAATGCTAATTAGGCAAGAAAACCTCGTGCTTTGTTCATCTGAACAACTTAATTAGACTTTATATAATGAATGCGATTATGCACACATTTTTATAAAGCCAGATCAGTTTTTGTAACTAGTAAATACGTTCGTTGACTTAAGACATAACACACTCTTTTTTGCCACCTGGTGGCATATTTTCTGTACCGTATTTTTCGGACTTTAAGTCGCACCTGAGTATAAGTCGCATCAGTCCAAAAATACGTCATGATGAGGAAAAAAACATATAATATGGACTGGACTATAAGTCGCATTTATTTAGAACCAAGAACCAAGAGAAAACATTACCGTCCACAGAGGGCGCTCTATGTCTTCAGTGTAGACTAAAGGAAAACTGAGCAGCATAGAGCTCCCTCTCGCGGCTGGAAACTGTAATGTTTTTTATTATTGGTTTCCATTTTTTCTTGGTTCATGTCAAATTAATTTTGATAAATAAGTCACACCTGACTATAAGTCGCAGGACCAGCCAAACTATGAAAAAAAGTGTGACTTATAGTCCGGAAAATACGGTAATACGAAAAAATTATCACTGAATGAATCAATAAACGATTCTGAACAAATCATTTTGGTGAACAAACTGAAAATGAATGAATCTCTTGAAAGAATCATAATTTCCACCACTATACGGAAGTGACGTAAACTGTAATTTGTAAACTGGTCACTAGAGGCTGGCTGCAAAAGAGAGTCAATCCCAAAGAGTGTTTGCGCTCAGATATTGAAAGGCTAATTATAACAGCTATTAAAAAAGCTTTTTTTTTTTTTTTTTTTTTGCTTTCAACATAAGGTATATATTAAAAATAAAATATAGCCTATAATATACATCACCATTCCAAAAAAATAAAATAAATAATAATAATAATAAAGCTCAGTAAAAAACAAATGACGGTTTTGAAACAAATCTCCTCTGCTCAGTAAGGTTGCATTTATTTGATCTAAAAAATTATAATAAATATATAACTAAATACAGCAAACAGAAAATCTACAATTTGAAAGAACTGCTTTTTCTTTTTTTATGTTTTAAAATGCCTTTCCTCTCATGCTAAAGCTTCCAGCTTTCAGTGTCACAGATCCTTCAGAAATCAAGCTGATTGAAAAAAATAAATAAATATATATATATATATATATATATATATATATATATATATATGCTAATATTAAGTATCTAATAATGAAATGCACATTTCTATTTAACAACGATAAATTGAACAATGAACAAACAAAAGAGCATAACAGAAAATTTACAACTGGTCTGTCAATGTGTTGGATATTAGTTATTTATAGCCAAACTTCTGTTCCCAGCTTTTATATAGCCTATTTGGATATCATCCGCACAATCTCTTTTTCCAAAGGTATTTTATCTAAATAAACTCAGCTATCCCCTTTAGTGCAATGCCACTGAACCAGTAAACTTTTTTTGAAAGACTGTAGGAAATCATGAAGCAGAATTCTGAAGCTGGGATCTATTCATATTTAGGTCACCCACAGTAAATTTTGTTCTTGTTTAAATAGATATTGAGGTTCTGTTCCAATTAAGAATAGATGACTCTTCTGGCATGGTGAAAGTTGGAGGATATTTAAGTAGTACTGTGCCAATAAACCTGGCAGTTTATTCTTCAAATCTGCTCCAAGCCTTATGCCATGATGTCTAGAACAGGGACTTATGTTGGAAAGCTGCCTGCTGTAAAAACCTGTTCATATTTGGAATGGAAACATCAATGTGCCTGTTACACAATGTGTTCAAGGATTCAGTCTTGAATATTGTTTTATATGAAATTGCCAAAGCATTGGCACGAAGCATTCATTAAAATAGCCGGACAAGGTGTCTCGTGGTTATGAGAAAAAATTCTGAATTTCTGAATAACCATAAAGAAATTTCTTTAAAAGCATCCCAAAAAATCTCAGATGTGACAACACTCAGAAGGTCAACAGATGTTGTATGAATTAGATATCAAATTGGATTTGTTGAACCGAGACCAACCCTACTGATTTTGAAGGAATACAGTTTTTGCTTTGTCTTGGCTTCTCTTATTATGTTTCTATAATTAGCCATGTTCTGTTAGCTAATTAGCTGCAATTTACTTTCTTCTTGTTGCTATGGTGAAAGAAATGAGAGGTAAAAAAAAAAAGAGTTGTGATATTGAATTGATGCCCAGTACTCCGTGTATGGTGTCAGTGTTCTTCCCGTGTGTAGTTGAGTTCTTCCCTCTGGCCAATTTTGAAATACTAAAAACCATGTACTTACATAGACCATTAGTACAGACTTGTCTGAAGATTTAATACTGGCCTTTAACAACATCTTTGGCTGCCTGCTTTGCAAATGGTTTTCACTGGGTACTTTGATTCCATTCACTGATCTCTTGTATGTTTTTTACTGCCTCTTAAGGATATTGACCTCACCTAAGCTATTATGCCCTCTTATCCCTCCCAAATAGGATTCCATAAGAGCCTATATTTTTCTCTTAGTGTGCGAGTCTTTCAATTCCTATTGTTAATTTGGTCCATCTAATGGAAATCTGTTTTACTCTCTTTCAGTTGCCTGCAGAGTTTCAGGAGCGTGTAAGCTTGCACATGGAGGGTTCTTCACTCTGCCACTCCCCATATGCTGACACAGTGCCTGCCTCTGTCATTGCTAAGGTCCTGGAGAAACCGGACGAGGTCTGCAGCAGTCAAGCCTCTCGCTCACCCAGCCCACAACCCCAGGAACGCCAGGGCTTCCTTGTGGGCACAAGCCTTGTGGGTAGCACTGAGCGCCTTGGCCTCCGAGCTACTTACAAATCAGACCTTTACAGCAGTGACACAGCACTTTATTGCCCTGACGAACGGAGACGAGAGCGCAGACCCAGCATGGACCTCCATGGACAGCGGACAGTGTATGAACCCCAGAACTCCACTGATAGCAACCCAGAAGAAGGATCCATGTCCCTGCAGCCCGGCTTCTCGCAGGACCACTTCCGAAAGTTTACAACTTCTGTGGGAGGAGGCTCTAGCTCTTACTCCAGCTTTAGTGGAGGAGGGTCAGAGGACAAGGGTCAGGATCCCCCAAGCAGTGCTGCATCTTCTCCACGTCACCAAGCCCTTTACATGGACTGGAGGGATGGGGGTGAATACGAGCACAAGAGTGACTCTTCCTGGGAGAGGGAGAGTCCAAGCGCTTTTTCCAAGGGCCACACTTTTCAACCACCTGAGACCAGCCACCATCAGAATGGTACCTCCCCCATCTACAGTAGAACAATGTCCTCCTGTTACAGTGAACCTTATGAGCCCCTGCCAACTTCCACCTCACCCAGCATCACCTATGGTGACAGCCGGCGTGGAAGTGCTTTTGCTCCTGAGGAAGAAGAGCTGGTTGGTCGGTGGAGGCAACTAAGTGTGGAAGATCTGAGTGCCCATTCATTACGCAGTCCTGGGCGGGCCTCACCCTACAGCTTTTCTGAGCAGCACTTCTCTGTCCGGCCTGCAAAAAATTCGCCTTGGTCCACTCTACAGTAGCTTCCAGGAGGGTACTGACTTATACCACCATCATGCTGGGGTAGTAGATCCCTTCTCTAGCCCCAGCCCTGAATGCAGCCCAGGCCTACGCCAGCAGCAAACCCAACCTCACCTTTACCACTCCAAGGAGGATAGCCAAGAGTCCGAGCACAGCCTCTACAGCCCCAAGGATGGTGGGGTGGCAGCCGGGGGTCAGGTTACAGAGTACGTTGACGTAAGTCCCAACAGTTCAAATGAGTCACTTGACCATGGATCTCTGGAGATGGCTGCTGAGCTACAGCATTACCAACCCGAGAGGCACAGCGTGTCCCCTCAGGGAACAACCCCACCACCTCCTCCACACCAGCCATACCAAAAATTTGGCACACTAGGGCTGTCACGTAAGGACAGTCTCACCAAGGCACAGCTCTATGGTACTCTACTAAACTAAGAGCAGAGTTTCTTGGTTACACTCTTTTACAGTCCTGTGGTTCTCTACTAAACTAAGAGCAGAGTTTACTGGTTACTCTCTTTGACAGTCCTGTGGTACTCTACTAAAATAAGAGCCGAGTTTCCTGGTTACGCTCTTTGACTGTCCTGTGGTACTCTACTAAACTAAGAGCAGAGTTTCCTGGTTACTCTCGTTTACAGCTCTGTGGTACTCTACTAATCTAAGAGCCGAGTTTCCTGGTAACTCTCGTTTACAGCTCTGTGGTACTCTACTAAACTAAGAGCAGAGTTTCCTGGTTACTCTTTTACAACTCCACGGTACTTTACTAAACTAAGAGCAGGGTTTCCGGGTTACTCTCTTTTGTCAGTAGGTTTTGAATGTTTAAGCTACAGTTTGAGCCAAACACATGATGGGATTTTCTGTTGAATATTTTCAGTCCATCAGCTCTCTTATAATTTTCTCTCTATTTCTGTATCTGTTACAGTGTTTTCTAAACATCGAACATTAATTGCTCATGTTTCTACAGTTGATATGAAGCTCTAATATTCAGCACTATTTGTATAGCCTATTTTGACAGTTTATTAATGGTTCTGTGTGGTTTGTGAGAAAGTATTTTAAGTGCATTAGCTGAATTATGAATTTTTGGAAACTTGTGTAAAGAGAGAGAGATTTACTTTATTTTACCAAAAGCCTCCTGGGCTCATAAAGGTTTGTGAATGGACAGCACATGCTATGTAAAAAGAAATGCTAATTTTGACAACAAAATTTATCTTTTATTATATAATTTATGAATAGCTGTATTTATTGTTAAGTATGCTATATCTATAATTGTTTAAATGTAACACTATGGAGAGATTCAAAAATCTATATAATTGTAAATAATTTTTTATTGCTATAAATAAGGCAATCAGCACAATTATACAAGCTGCAAACACTTTAACATGCCTCAAATGAAGTTAAATCATGGTGACAATTTGAGATTAATGATCCAGTGACACATTGTTCCACAGGTTTGTGGGCGAGACTTTTTTTTTAGAATAAATTCTGCATGGATTCATATTACCCCCAAGTCATCCCTTCAAGGTCAGGTCTTAGCCAAAGTGAAATCTATTTCTATTTCAAATAGATTTGATACTACTCAAATCTATTACACCATCAAACAAGTACATTTTGAAAGCACTGGGCTTTTTATTTAATTTTTTTTACTTCTGATGTGTTTTGTTGGGTGATGGAATTTCTGAGGTGATTGCTCTTTTCGATGTTTTCTCTCTTTTGTTCCTCAGTGCTGTAAGCCCCTCCCCTCAGGCCCTCTCTACCTCACGATTCAATCCCTCTCTCCTTTCTTAATCAGCTGGGATCCTGTGTCAGTTGACACAATGATGCATGACTCTGTTTCTTCTGTTTTGCTTTCTATATCTAATAAAGCACAATAGTTGCACGTCTTTCTCTTTAACTTCCTTTTTGTTTCCTTTACTGTTGAAGAGCTAGCCTGGCTACCGATGTGTATTGGGTAGAATTAATAATCTGGAGTTCTGTTTCCTGCATGAAATGTTTCCTTGTTGTATGTGAATGGCAGCATACAAAGGAAAGACCTTGGTCCTCCTCCACAAATGACAAGAGTTTCTTTCCAGCATTCAATTTATTCAGTCTTTACAGAACATCAGAAGCACAGCATTTACACTCAAAACATTTCATGTTAGCGCGTGTGATTAAGGACAGTAGCCAGTAAAATCCCTACAGCTCCACTCTGAATTAAATTGATCTAATAATAGCTAATGCAAAGAGGTATATAGTGGAGGAAATTAAATTCATGCAGCAATTACTCTGATTCACTTTTTTGTTTGAGTAGTGACACCACACTATATGAGCTACAACCTACGTGTTTCCTTTTTGATTTCATTTGGGAACTGAAATGCCACGAACATCATCAAATACATCTCAAAATGAGTCACAGGGTGGGAGTTTATTTCACAAAGATGATATTCTGGGAGACTAAAGTGTGTCTAATTCACGTCAGAGAAGAATATGTCCATTAAATTAATTGCTGATCAACATTAAACTACATTGATGTAATAACTTGGTCACCAGTTAATCAACATTGAGAGATATGCAGTGGTGCACATGCTATTCTGTATTCATGTTAGCTCTGAGCCATGTGTTTCTTGGGCACGTTGCTCCTGTCATTTGTATTCAAGGGATATGTCGGACTCGATACTTTCAGGCTCTCATTCTCAGAGAAGAGTGAGTCACAAGCCTGAGGCCATCGCTGAAAACACTGCAGCAAAGATACAGGGAACAGATGGAAATTTTAATTCTCTGTCCCTTATCCAGCAAATCCCTCAGGTACTAGGCCAAAAACTCTCCCCAAAAATCCAGTGCACTGATATTCGAGGTTTGCATTTGCCACATTTGTGAAGAGTGGTTCTGCTTCATCCCCTCACCCCCTAAGCCCCACCATGCTTTCACTCAGGTCCCAGAGCCGTTTAGCAGTATGGTCATCGGTGGCTTTAGACAACAACTGTTCTTCTTCGCAATTAGCAAAGCATTTTCCAGACACACCCTCAACTTCAGGCGAGCAAGCCAGGTACAGTGGGGTCTGAGCACCCTCCAGTGGGCTTTTGAAGAACATCCAAGAGACCAGCATGAAAAGAGGCTTAATCAGCAGGGGGATGTTGACGTGCCTGCCCAATCTGGTCCTTACGATACCAGGAGTGAGGGCATTTACAGTTACCCCAGTACCATCCAGCCTGCGGGCCAGCTCGCGAGTAAACAGTAGGTTGGCAAGCTTGCTCTGGCTGTAGCAAAAAGATTTGTTGTAATTCTGTTCGCTGTTCAAGTCCTCGAAGTTGATGCTGCCATACTTGTAGAGCTTGGAGGAGACCACGACGATACGGCTGGGAGTCGACTGCTTCAGGAGGTCCAGCAGAAGGTTTGTCAGAAGGAAGTGACCCAGGTGGTTCACTCCCAACTGCATTTCATAGCCCTCTTCTGTCCTACTGTAGGGACACTGGTAGAGACCAGCGTTGTTGATAAGAACATCAATCCTCGGCTCCTCCTAATTTTGTAACACAATTAGGAGTTAAGAAAATTTGAGTTTGTGCACATCTAATCACACTTAGTTCATCTAGTGTATAAATGCAATAAAGAAAACAAACAAGTTTAGACACATGAAAAATGTGGTACAGTCGTTTAGCTTGGCAAAGACTGAAATGTACAAATACAGATAGACTACTATCCTCAAGTCTTCTGGCATGCTGTTTCAGAGGCAAAAACTGTGGATATAAAGACCTCAAGGAGGCTGTCGTAGGAGGGAGAATGCTATTCTATCCAACAGAATTTTGTGTAGCTAGATATTGACTCGCTATGTAACTAAAATGGCTTTATATAAATGTTTATTAAATCTACATGGGAAATAAAGGCTGGCTGTCACTTGAAGTTGATACAATGGCTGTATGTCAGTAACTTAAATGAGTTTTTAAGTAAAACCAGTAAGACATGCTACATATACCACAAATTCATTTAATTTATCAAATTGTTTAATTAATGTAACACTATGAAAAGACTTAAAAATGGATGTAATTGGAAATGATTTATTTAGCTTTAAATATGGCAGTCGGCATATTTATACACATTGCAAGTCCCAAATATTACAAATCCCTCAGATGAGTTAGCCTAAGTCATGATAACAATTTGAGATTTCACTTCGAACCATTGACGGATCGTTTCACAGTTTTGTGAGTGAGACCTTGTGAAAATATCCTCTCAACCAAAGTTATACTTCTAATAAATTTTTCTTGTATGTTCATAATTAAAATGTAAATAAAATTAAAATATGAAAATTAAAATGACGGTAATAATAAATTGTGACGGAATATTTCTGACGCTCTCGGAAATGTTAAAGTATAACACAACCTCAGCAAAATACCCACAGTCAATACCACCCACATTAAAAAATAATATAGTAATTTCTAGTAAATAGTGTTTTTGAACGATACTATTGTAAGGTGCATTATACTCTATATATCATACTATTTACAACACTTTTTTAATGAATGCTACATCATAAATGTAGTATTAACTAAAGTGAACTGATAAAATGTAATAAATACTGTAGTATACTTTAGTTTTTTATAACAGTAACCAGGAATCTATTGTAGGATAATATATCCTATAGTTATAGAAAACTTAGTAGGCTACAGTATTGGGTCAAGTAATTTGATTATATTACTATAGTTGTTATATTACGAATTACCACAATAAATTAATTCAAGAACTTTTCTATAGCATGGTTAAAAAACACTATAGAATTTACTATAAATTACTATATGATTTTTTTCATGTGGGATGTTGTTATGGTATAATTACCACAATAATAAGTGAAGATAATAATATGCAATCCCATTAATCCGTGCTTGTAACATTGTAAGAAGCGAATTTTTCATTTTTCATGACTGGTGGCTAGAACTAAGTTGCCACAATTTAATTGTGCTAACAATAATTGTAGTAATATGGTTAACACAACAGGAAGAGTACATAATATATCATATTTCATATCATATCCAGGACATTGGATAGCTAATTTCACTGAGAAACCCAGGTGCTCAGTGTTTGACCTTTAGTTACACAACATGAAAGTGTTAGCTCTTTTCCTGGTTTTTGTGAACTACTTTGGCTATTTTCTCAATAGTTTTTGCCTGAGCCATTTCTTCGTGCATGAATTCATACTCCATGATGTTGTAGCATACATTTAATGACAGGCAACATAGTTTCAAAAGAGAAAGAGACAGTTGTAAACAAACCCTGATAATTTCCTCGCAGAAGCTGCGCACAGACTGGAGCGACGCGAGGTCCAGGTGTTTGACCACGACCTCTCCCTGGTTCGGACCGGCTTGATTCTTGATGTCCTGGGCCGCCTCCTCGGCCCTCTGTCTGTCCCGACAGGCCATGACCACACGGGCCTGCAGCTTCAGCAGCTCCGCGGCCGTCGCCCTCCCGATGCCGCTGTTCGCCCCGGTCACTATCACAGTCTTTCCGCGCATCAGACCCGCGGGGAAACGCAGCAATTTCAGCGCTTTCCGCCTGAAGAATATTCTCCGGGCAACGAAGAAAACCCCACCGCCGAGGACAGCGGCTAAAATGACCGCAGCAGACATCAGTGCAGGAGAGCAGCCGAGTGTTGAATAACAGCGTGCGCGTGAGCACAGCTGTACCACAATACCCAGAATGCACTGCTTTGTTATGGGTTAAAATGTATTTCCCCTATGTTGGAAGTGTGTTACACGATGCACCATAGAGCTTAATTATAATAATCAGCATCACTGTATGCAAACGAAACGTAAATTTGACTATTAGTGCAGCGTTTACGGTAATTTATTAATAATAGCCTATAACTGTATAAAATAAAACAGTTGCAAACAACATTCATTCATGATCTGTGACAGTTCCTTGGATATGCTATTATGTACAAACGTTGATGTTATGATATAACAAATGTGTTATAATATATAGACTACAACAACATCACTGATAGCACACAGAGACATCTATTTGACATCTGCATCTGCAATAGTTTTTACAGTGTTTGCTCATCTGCAATACGTCCAAAGGATGTTTCTTTTACATTTAGCCATTTAGCAGACGTCCTTCCAAAGTGACTTACAAATGAGTAATCATACGTTTCGTATCAGATGTCAAAAAGGTTCTTAGAAGATGTCTTTATATGATTGAGAAGTAGGCTATGTAAAACTGAAATCTTAGACATCTGCCAGATGTTTATACACAGCAGATGTATAAACATTCCTTTTAACTGAACACAATTGTTTGTAATTTCTGCTTGATTTTTTTTTAGAGTTGGTATTTATTGATCAATGGTTTCCAGCTTCAGAATAATTTTCTTCTTTGGTGAAAGTATTAGCGTTGTAGTTCACTTATAGACATCCAGGGGGTGACACCGTGGCTCGGGAGTTTGCACTGTTGTGTTGTCCCCGGATTGAGTCTTGGCAGGGACAGAAGGCCAATCTTTGTGGAGTTTGAATGATCTTTACTCCAGGTGCTCTGGTTTCCTCCCACAGCTTAAAGACATGCAGTTTACGTGAACTGAAGATTCTCAGACTTGTGTATAGATTGACTTGAGTATGGATTAACTGCTGTAGTTCTCGCCATGAATATAGCCATATATGCTGGAATGGCATTAAATAAGAAAAAAAAAACAAAAACAACCAACCATAGGCATCCCAAAAGTGAAATAAAACAACTGAATACACTTAACAATATTTTTTTATTATTAATTTCAAATACAAAGTTTTTTTTTATACATAAACAGTTAAGTCCAAAGTTCAGAAAACGTACTGTCAGTAAACTTTAATAAATAAGTGTGCTAAAGTGCTACACAACTACACATATGTTAGAACTACTGGTAAAAACATTTAATTCTGAACAGAATTTTGTTGTGTTACCTTTAATTCGATGTCACAGTCAAAAAAATCAAAATCCAAACTACATTCTTAAAAATATATAAACCATATATAAATACAGCAAAAAGGCTAAACACATATTCCTGTTAGTAAGTAGTAATACTAGCTCATTTTAGTACAATTAAGTGGCACTCTGTAGATGAACAAGATCAGTGCAGGCTCAAGAAAGAGAGGAAGTGGAGTTAAAGGAAGCAGACGAGAAGCTTGAATCTACGGTTGCTAATGATATACTGCTGGTGTGGCTGTGGTTCTTAGGACTGGCTCTCAGTATTTGGGTCCTCGTATATGTAACTGCCAACACCTCCAGTGTTCACTCCTGAACAAAAACAGCGAAACTATATTATCATGGGTTAAAGATCAATATTTCAAACCTCAAAACAATGAACGTTTACTAGACTCTAATAAATGCTGGGCGGTTTCTTTAAACATGGACTAACCAAACTTTTAAGTTGAAAATGTAATTGAAAACATTTTGGGCTATATTTTGATCCAAAGTTGGGTTGAAAGAATCCAGCATTTTTTGAGTGTATGATTTAAAGAAGTGTAACAATAGTTCACAAAATCTTTTGAGGCATATTTAGAACAAGAATTGTTAAATTACTAAAACGTGATGATTTTTACCAAGCTCATTGTTCTGAAAAGCGCAGTGTGCTCTGATTGGTCAGCTATCCAGTGCGTTGTGATTGGCCAAATACCTCAAGCGTGTGATGGAAATGTTACGCCCCTTACCATATTTGTAAACACATAGTGTCTCAACAACATGGTGGCTGTGGTAGCAACAATACTACAGTTAAGCCTTTTTTCTTTGCGTGAACATTTGGGCGGTGTTATGCAAATCTTCCAAAACAGTGACGTAGACATGTGGGGGGGTGTTTAAACAAGGTGTTTTAGGAAGTTGTGGACGAGTCTTAACTTTTATAAAGAATATCTCTTTGGGTTTGAGACTTTAGTCTTTGCAACTTTACAGATCTTATATACAGTAGGCACAAACAGCTTGTAACACTCCAAAGAAAAATACAAACTTGAAATTGCATAATATATGACTCCTTAAATATGTGTAAGATAATGAACAATGGGAAATGTACCTTTTGGCCCAAAGAGAACAGCGTAACAGGGTTTATGGCAGTACGGCTGGCCATCGTGCTGCAGTTTAAAACAGAACCCATGTTCACTATTAAATCACATGTAATCAAATCTGGATGAATTGCACAACAGTTTAGTCTAGATGTTTTTGAGCTGCACCTTAGAGAGGGGATAATTACATTTCTATTCCATCCATGCAGATACCTTTTTTTTTTTTGACCGAATTATATTTCAAATGCAGACATATATATAGTGAACATCTCAATATAAGCAACTACATATATATATTATTATTATTTATTATTTTTTTTTACTGAAAATATATTTAGTTTAAACCTTTAAAGGCATATAGATCACAAAATGTACTTTGACGGACAAGATAATGTCAAAATATAAATTATTTAGATTGAAATACAGGCCCAAAATAGAGTAGAGAATATGAGTAACTTAAATTCGCTATATATTTTTGAGCTGAGAATCAACAGGTCTTTCCGTTGAAAGTGTTTAATGCTGTCTCTGTCCCTCACCTCTGCATGGCTGCCTGGAGCCAGAGTCTTGCTGCACCTCTCACAGCGCAGACAGGGCCTGTGCCAGTCTTTACCCAGGGAGCTGACCTTTTCAGCTGGAACACAAAGAAGGAAACACGGGCCCTTCTGTAAGCATCAGGCAACCTCAGGAAATGTTAATGTATGTCCCGGCACTGCTGAACACACAAGTTCCAGCGCAAGTCCATATTTGGTGAACTTTGCTGTCTGAATGTCAGCGCTTACCGAAGTACACTGTCTTGTTGCACCTTGGGCAGATGTTCGGCTGACCAGAAAACGAACTGAAGCTTGCAGCTGGAGAATATTAGGTAAACAGTTATTCTCAAAAATATCATTCATTTAAATGACATTAACATGTAATTACCATAAATTTGATACTCCTAAAATAAAATACAGAACTCATTATCACCACCCTCTTTGTTCTAGAAAGCGCAGTAGAATTTGTCCATGCAAATGTCGCATGTGTATTAAAGCCCAACATATACATTTAAGGATAGTTCACCCAAAAAAATGGAAGTTATTGGTAACAAAGTAGTTGCTGGTGGGCGTTAACTTCCATGTGACCAGCAACTGTTTGATTATCCACAATCTTTAAAATATCTTCTTTTGTGCTCAACAGAAGAAAGAAACTAAATGATAAAATGATGTAATTTTCAATTTTGGGTGAACTGTCCCTTTAAGTCTGTGGGGGGGGCAGGCTTTTTTTCTAAAAAAAAGACTGAAAAATTTGCTTCAGTTACTAACAATATAAAAGTGATTTATACAATTTTATAAAAATCCTTAAAGATTTCACAGCAAAAACAAACCGTGAGCTGAAGGTGGACAACTTTAGAACTATGCTATAAACTATCAATCAGACAACAGAAGTCATGACGCAGATCGCAGATAACAATCATTTTTTTCAAGGCAAGTTTTGATCATGCTGAGAATTTAGAGGCATATCAAACAAATACAGTAGGCTGTGTAGTAAAATATTTAGTCTCTGCATTATTGTCTATAGTAATATAAACTCACCCTTCACTGGGCCCCTAGTAGCCTTTTTCTCTTCAGCCTTGGGCTTGGTTTCCATTGCATCGTGGACAGTGTCTTCACTCACCGGTGTTTCATAGACATATGATCCAGCTCCGCCGATATTGACACCTATAGGGATATGACAGGCAGTACAGTTGCTTCTTTTTCTGATTGTATTTGACACTACAGTGTGTAAGAATTTAACATACATTAGCATTCTTTAACATATCTTTTTTCTCAAAAGAAAAAGTCATACAGGTTTGAAATGACACAAGGCTGAGTAAATGATGATATAAATCACTTTAATCCATATCTGAAGATCAGATATTAAAGCTGCTCTTGTGCAGGCTGTCTGTCTCATTAAGAATCTGTAGCATCAAAGGAAGGGGTGTCCTACTTGCTGCAAGCCCCACAAATTATGAGAAGAAGGCACTAATTAGATGTACTGCACCTTTTGGTCCATAGAGGGCAGCATAGCATGGCTTGTGGCAGTATGGCTTCCCATCATGCTGTTAACAGTGGAATAAAGCACATCACTCAGATTAATTAGGCATCCAGTTCCTGTCGTACTTGTACGTTTTCATCAAAAATTAACACTCATGCTGTCCAGTTTATAATGCATGAAATATTCTCAACATCTAAAGAGTAAACAACTGCACCGGCCCTTTTGAAAAAGAATTAGGCTACGCTTTTAAAAAGAGTCTTATTATGAAAATAATACACTTTAGAAAAGTACAAATGCTAATTGGAGTAATGTTTTCTGACATGTATTTTAAAAATTTTTAATGAATGCAACTAGTTGGACTATGTAATTTCATGTTTACTTTTATTGTCTTTGAAATATGGTTGTCTAGTACTGCCAAATGAAGTGACAAGCATTGATGGTAAACTAAAAAATATCTTAATGTAAAAAAAAAAAAAAAAACTTGTATGCCATGTGTTTAAATATATTTGTATATGAGCATGGTGAAGTTGCATAGTACATTTAAAAATATATTTTTAGTAACTTTTCTTAACGATGACAGAAATACAGAAAAGAGTAGTAATTTGGCATGCTATTCCAAATTCAGAACTGTCTTTATGAGTGTGTCATAAATTGTGATTTACTTACAATTCAATTCAATTCAATTCAAGTTTATTTGTATAGCGCTTTTTACGATATAAATCATTACAAAGCAACTTTACAGAAAATTACGTTTGTACAATATTTAGCAGTAGCTTATAAGTGGTGACTGTCACTTTGTGTGCATATGATAGGAATTTTCAGAAAAATTAATACAAGACGTAGTCAACCAGACGATGAATATTGTTAACAGCAATTATTATATGATGCAATCACACTTGTAGCAATATTTGTTAGTTCTGTTTGTTGTTTCAGGGTTAGACTCGAAGCACTGATTAATAACAAAATTGCTAAATAAGAGTAACATTTTGAATTTGCAAACTAGAAATCAACATCACTGACATCAGATGTAATATTAATGTATATCTGAATATCATGATGCAGCAACTTCCAATGCAGTAGCAAATATACATGAAGGAAAAGTGCATTTAACGGGATCTTTATCTTCAACACACTCTTTAACGGGTTTATTTTTTATGTTATTTTTTTTAGCCGTCTTCCTCTCACCTCTGCATGTCCTCCTGGATTCAGAGTCTTGTTACAGCGTTCACACTTCAGACAGAATTTGTGCCAGTCTTTTCCCAGGGAGGTTACTTTTTCCGCTGCAAGACACAAAGAGATTTATTCCCTTTACAGATCATCATTCATCTGAAGATGTACATTAAGATGATGGTTTAAGGGGCTCTTTAAATAAAAGTGTTAAACCTCTTTCCTGAAGCCAACAATTGAGCTGAAATGACTGCGTAGAGACTCTTACTGTAATGGTGCCCGGCAAAGATCAGAGCTTTTATGAAATGGTGGTTTGAGTCTATCCTGGACCATTTAGTCTTTTGTCAAAGCACATCTTAATGAGTCTCAGTGAGAAATAATGTGAAGAGTATTGTCCGTCTGTTTACTGTCTCACAGAGGATGTCTGGGTGATGTGGATGAAACACTATCATAGAGTGAAAGGTTCTTATCAAATCTGACCTTGTCATATCGAGGCCAAAATATTCCAGACACGTGCCTCAGGGAGCACAGAACACCCTCATGAGGTGATCTCCACAGAGCAGTGTCACGTCTCTCGGAGTTAAAGAAGTGGTTGATTGCGACGTCACTTTTTTAATGTTAGTTAGTGTGTAATGTTGCTGTTTGAGCATAAACAATAACTGCAAAGTTGCAGCGCTGAAAGGTCAAAGTCTTTTTAAATTCTGGCAGTTTAATAAGGGACAACAACGAGCTTCTTCACATGTCTGTTACGTCACAAACCCAGACAAACCCCGCCCCTGGGAACATGCAACAAAGGAGGTGAGGCCATGTTGTGCTGCATTAGAAAAGAGGAAGAGAAAACTAGGGGCGCACGTAAGAATCTGTGCATATATGAATCGCGATTCTGTCTTTTAAGGATGCTAATAGATTCACAAGTTCCAAAATCATTGTTTTAAAGCAGTGGATCTCAATCCTGTTCCTCACGGCGCCCTGCTCTGCATCTCTCTCAATCTCTCATTCAGATCGTAAGAACTGTTTCATTTATACACTGATTTTCACATAGCTATGAGAAGCATTAAACATGGATGCGCGTATGGTTGCTGTGCTGTATTAAAGCTTTAATCAGAATAAAACCGTATATTAAAAGCTAACAGAAGCAGTAGCATTAACAAACAACAGCGTATCTAAAAGTATAAGACAACAACAAACAAACATAGCATTAAGAGCCGTGCTTGCACAGGTTCTGTGTGATCCTCTTCATTAATAATCTCTGCATCTCAATCAGGCTCAAATTGATAAGCAATATAGAGGACGTCATTGTTTACAAAACAACCAGAGCATATTCTGAGCTTGAGGGGGGCGGGATGTTCAGACGCGCTCTAGAGGCGCTTTAGCCAATCACAACACACTAAGCCAGCTGACCAATCTCAGCACATCGTTTATTTCTGAGGGAGGGGCTTCATAATAACAGGAAATAAATAGATGCGTTTGTCAGAGAAGGGACAGATCGGTGTGGAATAAAGGTCAATTCTGTGAAAAATACGTTTTTATTTTTATTGTTGATTAACTTTTGATTAAATGTTAGACTGTACCCCATAAACGCAACCAAGCCTAGAAAAAAAACAGTCAACCACCTCTTTAAGAGCGAAGAACTGCACAGTAACATTTCAGGTCAGACTTTGTGAAATCCATTCAAGGATGTTTAGGCAAGTGTGTTTATTTGTGTGTGTTCTGTTGCAGGATGTTGCCTCAGGGTAACAAATCCATTTTCTTCATTTTGTGAGCACATGATGCATATAAGGCAATAAACCAGCTAATAAAGAAGGGATAACTTTGAATAAACTAGTAAAAACAGTTCTAGCAACTATTTGTCTTAAAAAATATATATTTCTCAGCATGATACACCATGTGTTTCTATCTATCTATCTATCTATCTATCTATCTATCTATCTATCTATCTATCTATCTATCTATCTATCTATCTATCTATCTATCTATCTATCTATCTATCTATCTATCTATCCAGTACTTACACACACGTCAGTGAAATAAAATGAATCATGGTGTCCACCAAAATATTAACCATCACTACTGTTTTAAATGTATATCCAGGAAATGTTCCTTGAGAAATGCAGCATATTTGAATGATTTCTGAAGGATCATGTGACACTGAAGACTGGAGGAATGATGCTGAAAATTCAGCTTTGCATCACAAATACTTGTTAAGATGTATAATAATATTTCACAACATTTCTGTTTCGACTGTATTATTCATCAAATAAACAGCCATGGTGAGCATGAGAGACCATCATCTTTTAAAACAATAATCCATTATTATATATCAAACTTTTTAGTGACTTTCAGAGAAACTGAAATACAAATGTAGCCTATTAGCCAGTTATAGTTCCTTCATGTAGCAGTTTGACAATTTTCCATTGCCATGCAGTTTTGTTTCAGGCAACTGGTTAATTGGAAATAATATTTATTTATTATAACATTATTTTATTATTTTTGTATATTTTATATGTATTTTTTGCTTTTATGGTGTCTATTTTATGCTAAATGCATGCGATATTACTTTTTTATTTAATCTTATCTATTTTCTTCTCCATCTTTGTGCTCACAAACACAGCAGGACAGTAACAAGATTAAAACTGTTTGTTTTTTCGTTGAACAGACAGTAATTAGTCCTTGTCTCTAGATTTGCAGTTCTCTTCAATGCTTTTCATGATGCCATGATGCCAAATGAGCTGTTTCCATAGTGAGGATATTTGTGGCAAATTGCAGTCTGACAGAAAGTTACAGAGGTTGCAAACACTAATAATTGAAATACTAATAATCTAAATAATTTAATGACTTTCATGAACCAAAAACAAAAAAGGTTAATAAAGGAACAGTTCATCCAAAATTTAAAATTTACTCACCCTCAGGGAATACAAGTGTTCGTCAATGGATCCTCTGTAGTGAATGGGTGCCGTCAGAATGAGAGTCCAAACAGCTGATTAAAACAACACATTAATCCTCAAGTAATCCACACCACTCCAGTCCATCAATTCATGTCTTGTGATGTGAAAAGCTGCACGTTTGTAAGCAACAAACACATCATTAATACGTTTTTAACTTAAACAATCACTTCTGATCAAAATACCAATCTCTAGAATCCATAATAACACTTCATCCAGTGAAAAAGTCCATCAATGGTTGTCTTCTCTTTTGTTAAGAACAGTTTTGGACTGCTTTTAAACAGTACTTGATCTGTGCATATTTCTGTCCTTATTCAGACTAAAGAACAATTTCACCAGGCAGAGGACACACTATTCGGGAAAGAGGACTTGTATTTTAGTCAGAAGAAGCAAGCAACAGTTTGAAATGAAAAACATCTTAATGACAAATTTGTAAATTGTCTAAAACACAGCTTTCTGTTTCACAAGACGTTGATTAATGAACTGGACTGGAGTGGTGTAGATCGCTTGTGGAATAGCCTATTGTGATGATTTTATCAGACTCTCTTTCTGACGGCACCCATTCACTACAGTGGATCCACTGGTGAGCAGGTGATGCAATGCTACATTTCTTAAAATCTGTTATGAGTATAGTATCATTTTTGGGTGAACTATTCCCTATAACCACTGACTGGAAAGAGAAAGGCCTGCACAAACTACTGTTATATGGCATAAATACATGTGTGCGGGCAAAATGCATGTACCTAAAAGCCATTTAAAAGTAGCCGTGTGCCAGGCTGCATACTTAAAGGTTATTTGAAGTATTCAAATGAACAAGAATGCTTTCTCGGGTCACAGCTGTGAAAGTCTCAAGTAAGCGAGGAGAAGCCAGAGACAAAGTGGATCTCACATTTTAATTATTATAATGCTCAGTGGGAGGCAGTCAGCTCAGCATTTGATATTAGCACAAACAAAATGTTTAATCATGCATGTTGATTTGATGCTTTGAAAGAACAGAATGAATGAATGAATATTAAATGTCTTGACTGCTGTTAATGATAAATAATCAATTAATACAACGACTAATTACAGTGTGGGGACAAATGCCAGTGACACCTGCAGTTGAAAATAATTTTGGCCTAGTTACATTTCACCATGAGATAAAAAGCATGAAAAAAACATCTCTGTTAAACATTTTCCAATAAATCCAAATCTGTTACACACCCCATTCAAAGGAGGATTTGGAATGAAGGGAAAGTAAAGGTCTAGACTGGACAGGTGAACATGTTTACGGGACTCATAAAATGGCTCAAATCAGGCCGACTGTGGTTGCATTTCAATATCTGGTGGTTTTATTGGTTTATGCTAATTGCATACTTGTTTCACTCATGTTTGTTCACATAAAAGAAGTCTCAAAGCCTATTGAAAACCTAATTAAGCGATTATTCTTGCATGTTTTACAGTCACCAGATTTAATTAAAGAGCATAGCTATTCTAGTGCAATTGGATTATGAGCATTAATAGTGTCATGTAATATATTATACAGTCATATTTCATTCATCTTTATACATTTCACGCGTCTTCCATTATAAAATCAGAAAACTCTCTCTCTCTGTGTGTGTATAGCTATACAGTGGTGATTTCCATTTAGTTTATTTCACTGCACTAGCTCAATTTGATCTCTCAAATAGGTTACCATGCACATAAAATACTCAGCAGATAACATAGCTTGATTAGATGCAGCAATCTTAATCATAAACCGTAATTAATTTACTAAGAATATCGTGCAGGCGTGATTAGCCAGGTAGTTACCATCGAGTCAGCACTCATGTCTGAATGGTTTGCAGAGGTTATTTATAAGGCATACGATAATTAATGTAAATTCATACACTAGGTTATATTACATCTACGGTGCAGACACCCGATTGCATTGTTTTATTCGTGGCACTGCGAAATAGAAGGGAAAAAAGGAGGACTTACCAAAATAAACCGTTTTGTCACATTTGGGACATTTTGATGCCATGTTCCGTGCGAAGCTGGGATTTCCTTTGATTTAAGCACGCTGTTTTTTATTCAGACCTGAGTGAATGCGACTTGCGCGTTCTTAGAGATGCTCAAAGCGCGAGCGCGTCCTCCCTTTCAAGATCGCCGGCGCGGATCCTCCCTCGATGACGTCAGAGCAGCGGGCGCGTGAATGTGCTCACCCTTCATTTCATTAAACATCGATGTCAGCGCACACAGAGCATATAGACACCATGCCATTCATAGAAACCTTATAATATATGACAATATATGACTCCACCACGACCGAACACAATACTACGCTGAAAAACATTTGATATATTATTAATACATCATACATATTATAGAACACATCCATCTACGAAATACATTATATAATAATGTAATTCATTTTTATTATGAGAAATAATACAAGGAATAGATTAGTTACTATAAGAAGTGCAATGCAAGTTGATGCAGTCTGACTTTCAGGAGAAAGATGCATACAATTTAGAAATTCCGAATTTATGCAAATATGACCGATTATTTAAATGCATTCTTTTTTTTCTTTTTTTTTATAATTGCACATTATATATATATATATATATATATATATATATATATATATATATATATATATATATATATATATATATATATATATATATATATATATATATACATATATAAACACTCATTTATTTGTCATAAATCAATGTTTTAATTCAGATTGTTGTATTTCACTGTGCTTGGTAACGTTTTTTTTTTTTTTTTTTTTTTTGATAAACCATTTCGTCGTGTTGATTTTTTATTTATGTATTTTTTTAGGGCAGGAAAACAATTAATTGCATTCAGAATAAAAGTTTATGATTTAAATACTTTATTTTATTTTTTTTATAAAAAAAGTATATATATATATATATATATATATATATATATATATATATATATATATATATATATATATATATATATATATACACACACACATTATATAGGCTACAAGTATATATACAGTATATATATATATATATATATACTTGTAGCCTATATAATGTGTATTACACATAAATAAATATATATATCTCTCTTACAGTTTTTTTTCATTAATATATGCATGTGTGTGTATTTATATCTAAATCAATATACACATTACACACACAAATATCATATGTAAAGATAAACTTTTATTTTGAATGTGATAAATAGTGATTAATCGTTTTGCAGCCCTAATTTTATTATGATTCGTTTTTAATTTCCACATTGGTCACACAGAAAGGCTACAGCATATTTTATCAGGACATATGCAAACAAGGCTAATCTGCAGGCCGATAACATCACGAAGACATGCACATGTTGTTTGTTGACCCTCTTATAAAAGGCAAAGTAAAACAGGATAAGAGGATGGCGTATGTGTGAGACACAAATGGACAGCAAGCCACTGATGTTTTTCAAACTGTTTGGATTTATCCATGTTGACCCTTGTGTGCTATTACAGTGTTTACAGAACTAGAATAACAACTGAACAAATAAAGTACATCAACAAATGAAGCAACCACTGATAATGAACTGCAAGGGCCATTTACTCTAGACAGAAACAGGTGGATCATGCTGTTGAGCTCAAAAACTTTACCTCAGGCTGATTTTGTTGAGAATGTTTAGGCTTTATAAAAGTCTTGCATGCAGTCCTTCTATATACAGTAATGCTGTAAACTGATGAAAACAATATGGTTTGATATTTATCATTAATAATTGACATCATGTTCTGGTTGTTCTGTTGCAATAAATCTTTACCAAAATATATTTTCCGTATTGGCTGGATTTATCTGCAGTCATTCCTCTTGGTCTATTTTAACCAGACCCTCGCAAAGTGTCATGAACAGGCAGGGTGCTTATCTCTAGCAGGTACAGAGATAGTGAAAGACAGGCCCGATACTTTGTCCATACATGGGTCTTTTGTGTGTTCACACCGGCTGTCAAATGCCATGAGAGCAAAGCTGGTGGCTCATACTGTCTGTGAGCTTGAAGACGGGTCAGCGAGTTTCTCTGTACCATAGAAATAACATACTGGTGCATTTTGGTGCTGATTTAAACACGTCCTCAGAGACTTGGTCATCTGATTTGGTCTCCCCATTATTGCCCCTAAATAAAGCATGTTTATTTTCAAAAGCCATAAACTATTTCTGAGGATGGGGACTTTGGCCCCTCACATTTATCATGCTAAAATATTGTGAGAAATGGTTTTCATTTGTCATCTTCATTGCCTTGCAAAAACAAGAACGTTTGAACTTTTTATTCCCACGTGCTTTTAAAAAACCTAAACCTTTTCATTTACATTCTTTTGTTTTTGACTTATGCAATGATGTCTCCTTCTTCCAGAAATTTGATGCATTCCGTCACACCTTGCTTTTCATCCATTCAAGTATAAATTAAGTATCTTAACAAAATTCCCATGATTTTTTGCATTATTCAGATGAGGAAACTATAAAAAAAGACTTCCACTTTATTGATGTCAGGAGGGAAGAGTTGACAGTGAGGCATGACAAAATAACTTGGAAGGATCACAAAGGTTATCAAAACACTAAGAGGTTTAGAGGAAAGCATTTAATCAAGTCAAAATAAACATTAAATATAGCAAATATGATTTATATGATTTGTTTTTAGCTAGGATTAACCACAACTTCCCTTATACATGCAACTTATGCAGTTATACTGTTCATGGCATATTCTTATTAATTAACAAATATAATTCCTTTCAGTGTCATGATTAAATATCAAGTCATTATTTTTCACTTTATTTTATAAAAAGTGGTCAAGAAACATATGCTTTTGATCACATGTAAATGGAAGGAATTACCCCCCCCCACACACACACACTTTACTTAAGTTAGTTAAAATTCAAGTGCAAATAAAAAAATAAAATAAATTATTACAATTAATAAAAAAAAAATAATAATAATAATTGATAAACTAATACATCTTTTGGAAATATTTTTCACAAGTATTACCATTTTTTATTTTCTGTATCTCACAATAATTTTGGTTTAGAATTTAGTCTTTTAAATATTATTCATTTTAATATAGGCTTTCATTTTATTTTGATATTTTAGTAGCCTACTTAATGTAAAATGAAACAAAACGGGACATGTTGCTATGGCAACTAGATGAAATTAATTTGTTTATTTTTTAACAGCAACAACAAAAACGTATGATCCTAAATTAGTTTTATGAATAATATTAATACTATTTTGAGGCTGTTCTTTTGACTGTACATTAGTGCTGTCAAACAATTAATCGCGATTAATCACATCCAAAATATATATACATAATGCAGTGTTCCCTGTCTTGCACTGTAAATAACAATAAACATAATAATAATAATAATAAGGTCCAATAAAATTAATGAGTTGTACCCTGTTTATTTAAAAAAAATATATAATAATAATAATAATGTATGTTAAAAAACAAAAACAAAACAAAAACAGCTTTATTTATATCGTAAACTGCATTACCCACAATCCACATGGACTACATTTTTCCGTTTGCTTCCGGGCGCGCTTCGCTATTTCAAAACTCATAACGTTTTCTTCTTTTTCATGGAAAAGTTTCATTCTAAAGCTCTCTGTGTCATGTGTGCAATCGTTACGGAAGAGTGTAATTTATTATAGTCATATAACGATCGCATAACTCTTATAACGGTTCTTCTGTGTTGATGGCAAGTAAGAAGTTACGAAGGACGGGCGTCTCAGCAGAGCTCTGCGAGCGACTCAAGCGCCATCAACTGGAAACCTGTCAGGTGAGAGACCCAGCCTCAAACCTCCTGCTCTGTTATTATATGAATGGAGGAGGCTTCTGTAAACGCGTGTGCTGTGTGACCTGCAGGATGTCCTGTCCATCACACCCGTGGAGCTCATGCGGCTGGCTGGACTCAGTTACCCCGCGGCTCTGGAGCTCCTGCAGCTGCTCAGTAGAGCCTGTGCCCCGGCTGTGAGCCGCGTGAGTTTCCCATTCTCTGACCCCGTCTTGCGATTATTTAACTCGAGAAGTCTTTCATTAGTAGTGAGTGATGTGTTTTTTGTTGATGACAGGCATGGGATTTGTGGAGGAAGAAGGGAGAGCTGTGTTTCTCGACATCACTTCCTGCCCTGGACACATTACTGCGTGGAGGACTGCCGAGGGGTGCTCTCACTGAGGTAGCGCTAGTCTACCGACGTATCATGTCATTATTCACACCACTGCTCAAGCTTTTGAATATAATTCAGATTCATGTAAAATATTAATACAGTTAAAAACACCTGTGTTCTATTCGATTATATTTAAAATACTACTGAATGTTCAGTAGCCATTAGCCAGACTTCAGCGTCACATGATCCTTCAGAAATCAAGTTTTCATTGAGTGACAGTCAAATGTCATCGGTCATTATGTCAAACTTGTGCAATATTTGATTTATGAGCTCATTTATTTTCCCTACACAAAGCTATTTTATATGTCTTCAAAAGACAACATGTAGCACACAAGTACAGTACTTTTAACATTATACAGGTGTGGAATGACATGAAAGTGCATGAATTATGCCAGTCATCATTTCTGGGTGTTGTTTGTCAGGTGACCGGCCCGTCAGGCTGTGGAAAGACTCAGCTGTGTATGATGCTCAGTGTTTTGGCTACGCTGCCGAGGACTATGGGAGGTCTGGACAGCGGGGTCATCTTCATCGACACAGAGTCGGCGTTCTCTGCTGAAAGGTGTTGGAAACGTTTGCTCACTCTCTGTCATGTACACGTTTAGCGTTTCTCTCACACACACGATCTGCCTCTCTAAGATTGGTGGAAATGGCAGAGGCCAGATTCCCAGAGTTCTTCTCGGTGAAGGAGCGTCTGCTGGAGATGGCGTCTCGTGTTCATCTCTTCAGGGAACTCACCTGCCAGGACGTCCTGAATAGGTTCGGCAAACACTTATACATATTTAATTATATTTCATTCAGTTTACTGTACTTTCAAAGAAATTGTTATCAAAAAATGAAACCTGTTATTTTTCCTTTTCAAGCTGATTCACAATGGCTTCCATTTCATTTCTATTCATTTCTATGCAGAGCTTTTAGAGGATCAGCTCAAACTATAGAGTGTGGCGCTAACGACGCCAATGTTTTGGTTTTGGTTCCAAGGGAATGGAATGGGTGCTATGAAATTATAACATTAACACTAAAAGAATGAATTATTGAATTAATTCATTCATTTATAATTAACACACACACACACACACATTATATATACACAGGTCCTTCTCAGAAAATTAGCATATTGTGATAAAGTTCATTATTTTCCATAATTTAATGATAAAAATTTAACTTTCACATATTTTAGATTCATTGCACACCAACTGAAATATTTCAGTTCTTTTATTGTTTTAATACTGAGGATTTTGGCATACAGCTCATGAAAACCCAAAATTCCTATCTCAAAAAATATTTAGCATATTTCATCCGACCAATAAAAGAAAAGTGTTTTTAATACAAAAAAAGTCAACCTTCAAATAATTATGTTCAGTTATGCACTCAATACTTGGTCGGGAATCCTTTTGCAGAAATGACTGCTTCAATGCGGCGTGGCATGGAGGTAATCAGCCTGTGGCACTGCTGAGGTGTTATGGAGGCCCAGGATGCTTCGATAACTGCCTTAAGCTCATCCAGAGTGTTGGGTCTTGCGTCTCTCAGCTTTCTCTTCACAATATACCACAGATTCTCTATGGGGTTCAGGTCAGGAGAGTTGGCAGGCCAATTGAGCACAGTAATACCATGGTCAGTAAACCATTTACCAGTGGCTTTGGCACTGTGAGCAGGTGCCAGGTCGTGCTGAAAAACGAAATCTTCATCTCCATAAAGCTTTTCAGCAGATGGAAGCATGAAGTGCTCCAAAATCTCCTGATAGGTAGCTGCATTGACCCTGCCCTTGATAAAACACAGTGGACCAACACCAGCAGCTGACATGGCACCCCAGACCATCACTGACTGTGGGTACTTGACACTGGACTTCAGGCATTTTGGCATTTCCTTCTCCCCAGTCTTCCTCCAGACTCTGGCACCTTGATTTCCGAATGACATGCAATTAGCTTTCATCTGAAAAAAGTACTTTGGACCACTGAGCAACAGTCCAGTGCTGCTTCACTGCAGCCCATTTCCTGCACACGCCTGTGCACGGTGGCTCTGGATGTTTCTACTCCAGACTCAGTCCACTGCTTCTGCAGGTCCCCCAAGGTCTGGAATCGGTCCTTCTCCACAATCTTCCTCAGGGTCCGGTCACCTCTTCTCATCATGCAGCGTTTTTTGCCACACTTTTTCCTTCCCACAGACTTCCCACTGAGGTGCCTTGATACAGCACTCTGGGAACAGCCTATTCGTTCAGAAATTTCTTTCTGTGTCTTACCCTCTCGCTTGAGGGTGTCAATGATGGCCTTCTGGACAGCAGTCAGGTCGGCAGTCTTACCCATGATTGCAGTTTTGAGTAATGAACCAGGCTGGGAGTTTTTAAACGCCTCAGGAATCTTTTGCAGGTGTTTAGAGTTAATTAGTTGATTCAGATGATTAGGTTAATAGCTCGTTTAGAGAACCTTTTCATGATATGTTAATTTTTTGAGATAGGAATTTTGGGTTTTCATGAGCTGCATGCCAAAATCATCAGTATTAAAACAATAAAAGACCTGAAATATTTCAGTTGGTGTGCAATGAATCTAAAATATATGAAAGTGAAATCATTACATTATGGAAAATAATGAACTTTATCACAATATGTAATTTTTTTGAGAAGGACCTGTGTATATATATATATATATATATATATATATATATATATATATATATATATATATAAAAATGTAAAAAAAAATGTATTTAAGTCTGCTAAATATGTAAATCTAAATATGAAATGAAAATGCAATGAAACAAATCCTGAATTTAAATGGATTGGCTGTAGCATTATTGAATATAGATGGTATAGAGGTCATGATAGTCTCTTTTGTTACGGCAGGCTGTATTTAAGCTTGTAAACACATATTAGTGGGGCGTTTTATTGATGTCGCACAGGCTGGAGCGTCTGGAGGAAGACATAATTGCGTGTCGAGCCGGGCTTCTTATTTTGGATTCCGTGGCTTCTGTTGTGAGGAAGGAGTTTGACACGTCGCTGCCGGGAAATCTAACGTTCAGGAGTAACCTACTGGGCCAGGAAGCTGCTGTACTGAAGTACCTCTCGCAGGCCTTCTGCATCCCAGTGAGTGTTTACATGGCTGTGTGTCTCTGCAGATCAGATCATGGCAAAAATCATGCACTTGTAGTACACACGTTAAACCTCAAGGTGTCGCTACACATTTACGTTTTTGAGTTTCAGTGCTGTGTTTTAGGTCACCTCTGTATTTTAAACACCAGAAAGCATCAGAGAGCCCAGATTCATTAGAAAAAACACTCGAGGCCCATTCACACAAAACCTGCGGCTTGTCCATGTTATCTGATCTTGGGAATTTCCACACTAGTCTAATCTTCAAAGATATATACCCGATGCCTTCCTTTTATCTAGAAAAGGAAAGGTAGGATTGCACAGGAATATGGTTTTCCGCTTCCTACTTATAAAGAGTATAAGAGCTAGAGGATTGATCCTGGATCAGGTTTCGCTCGATCTACTCTTCTTATCCACTAGGAGGACAAATTAATGCATACAGTGGGGTCCAGTTTATTTAGATATTTTTTCTAATTTAATATATATTTTGAGCAAATTATATTTTAATCATTTCAGTGTTAATGATTGATATAGAGAAGCATATAAAATAACAAAGTCATGTTAATTGCTTTTATATTTCTATTTATTTTAGCTTCTGTTCATTTTTACCCAGCAAATAATTAAACATTTAAGTTATTATTATTATTATTACTACTACCACTACTACTGTTGTTGTAACAGAGAAACATCAAATGCTAAGAAATTCATGTTAATTTGTTTTGTATTTCTAGTTATTTTTGTTTTTATAAAAAAAATATTTTCAGCAAATTATGATTTTGAAGTATTACTATTATTTTAGCTATTGTTATTATTATTATTATTATTATTATAGATAACCATGTAAAATACTAAGAAATGTGTGGTTGTTAATTGATTCTATTTAATTTGGTTTGTGTTTAATACATATTTTTAGATTTTAAATATTTAAATTCTAGATATTTTTACAGAGAAGCATACAATACTAAGGAATCCATATAAATGTGTTAATTGCTTATATTCTGCTGTTTTTTTATTTATTAAAAAATCATTACAGTATTATTACAGAATTAAAATAAATTGAAATATTATAATATAATTAGCTGAAAAGGCAAAAGAGTAGAAGTTAACAAGCTAAGTATTTTGCTTGTTTCCTTTTTGCTTTAATGGCAGGAACATATCTTATTTATAACATTGCTCAAACTCTGTTTTAAATTCCTGATTTTCAGACTTTAGTTTGGACTGTATTAACAAAAAATAATAATAATTTAATATGGGTTGCATTACAAATGTGTTAACAAGTCATGTTTATAGTTACTGAAGGCAAACTAGAATGAATTTATCATTTTATTGACTATTTTCGGGCTTTGTTGACATTGGGATCAAGTTTAATTAGTGTCCTTCAACAAAATACTGTGCATTCCCTTATTCCAAAATAACTAGTGAACTGTTCTCAGAGGACATCCCAGGCTGTAACCC
Source organism: Carassius auratus (assembly GCF_003368295.1). Taxonomy (NCBI): domain Eukaryota; kingdom Metazoa; phylum Chordata; class Actinopteri; order Cypriniformes; family Cyprinidae; genus Carassius; species Carassius auratus. Next base: position 19,329,512 of record NC_039262.1, read on the forward strand.
CAAACTCATCTGATCTGCAGTTTTCCTGTGGTTCCCTCCAGCCAGGCTCATTTTAAAGGCGGCTTTTGTGTTTTAAATCAGTGCAATAAATGTCTGTCTGACACTGCCACTGGCCACAAGTGAGTAGAAATGGGCCTCAACATGAAACCACATGCTAGATAACTCCTAGAGGTAGGTAACAATGTTATAGCCCCCCTCACGCACATAAAAACTCATAACCGTAAAACAGGTCACCCAAAATAAAACCTTACACTTCAGCACCTAGAGCCAAACCCTAATGAGGTTATTAAGTTTGTTCTCCCGAGCTTTATACATATAAAGGAATGTTGAAATGTTTTAGGTTTTGGCTGGTTGTTTTTATCTGTGTGTTTTTGAGAAAGAAACCGTGTGAGATTTAATCACATCAGAACATCGACCTAGTTACAGCACGAAAATCATTTAGTCTTTTTCAGTGCAATCTTAAGTACTGTGAATGACGTACAGGTATATTTTAATTAACTTCATAATTAATAGTTAAAATAGATCATGTTGTAAGCAACACTCCCTTGCCTGATCCTTATTTCTGGAAAAGCCCTATTAGAAAATACCACATTAATAAATTATATTTGTTACAATGTAATTACATGTTGAGACACTTTTACTTTAATATTAAAATATTTGTATATTTATATATGTATAGGAACAGCTTTAGTGAGGGAAAGAATACAGTCCCATCAACCACTGAGAATGACATTAAACCAATGTACATACATGAAAATATCTCACTTTTCGGGGAAATTCGCCGTTTTGAAACCAAAATACTAGGTGACCTACGCGAATCGTGTAGATTCGATGAGAAAAAATGTTCATATTCAGTGAACTGCGAATAGTTGCGCGTGCCAGAAGGGTGCGATGGTGAGTGATGGTTTTAATAATTTTTTGATTTTCTGATATATCTAAGTTAAGTTACCCAGGAGCTCTGTTGACATAGACTTAGCTAACGTTAGCTAGAGCTTGATGAATTGTGTCAATGAACACAGCAGTTAACATTAGCTAAAGCTCCGGTGGAAAATTATTAGCTAACGCTGCCATTTTTGAGGAGGTAGATTTTGAGGTGAGGGGACTGACAAGGCAGAAGGTAAAGTGGTACACCATTCTATAAATAAGCAGACCTGCCAACCTGTACGCAATTTGTGTAGCGGATAAGCATTTTGATTTCAAAGTACACTGGTACGATTTGTCACTCTAAACTAGGGGTGGGGAACGTTGATCCTGGAGGGCCTGTGTCCCTGCAGAGCTTAGCTCCAACCCTAATCTACACACCTGAACAAGCTGATCAAGGTCTTCGGGATACAGGTTGGTTGTTTTTTCTTCAGGGAAACAGGCTCTCCAGGATCAACATTCCCCACCCCTGCTCTAAACTACGCAAAAACCTGGTGAAACCTCTGTGCACGCGCAGTCCTCAAATCAAGCAAAAGCAAAAGAAGAAGAGTTCGACCAATCATAGCGCTAGGTTCTTCCCCCAAATAGCAGGTGGAGATGATTGACAGATGCGTTAAGCCTATCATTAAAAAGAGATTGAAAATCAACACCAATAAAGATTCCCGCTCGATCCCCCTTCCACCCCCGTCGTTTGACTTATGAACAGTAGGCTACAGTAATCGTAATAATTAATAATAATTTTTGACTTGTGGCTGAAGTTAAATTTCTCCAGCTCTCCCCAGGTTTGCAAAAAAGCATCTCAAAATGCATCAGATTGATGCTTTAAAATATGGAATATTTACATTTTTCTTCCGGAGGACCCCGGACCCCCCTAGACGGGTAATATATCTTTTTCACCCCTGACCCGTGTTCATGCCTGAATGTAAAAACAATGGAGAAATGTCAAACTGCGTTCTTATTTAAAAGATGTTGGCTGTATCTAGAAAGAATATGTTTTAAGTTCCATGCAAAATATGCATATACAAATTTTGAAGTATTTTTAGAGCACAAGGAGACCACTTCATGGGAGTGGGTGGAGCTAAATATCTCTTTTAACCCACTTTGCTCACTGCGACTCTGATTGGTGGAATGTTCTGCACAGTATCATGGGTAATGTAGTTTTCAACATTAATTCTGCTGTTTAATTCTGCTGCTTAATTGTTAAATTTAAGTTGAATTAGTGTGAACAGATGGGTTCGACAAAAGCATATACAATTGATTAAATTAATTAATTTAGCAGACACTTTTATCCAAAGCGACTTACAGTGCATTCAGTCTATCAATTTTTACCTATCATAATGATTAGCAACCTTAGAGATTATAACAGGTAGGTTCTTAAAGGCTTATCGGTTATTGTTCAAATCTATTTCCCTCTGGAGAAAATGAATGATGTTTTTACTTCTGGAACACAACTGTAAAGGCCAGTTCAATATACACCAACAGATGCCGGCAAATGGCAACAGGCACATTTATTATTATTATTTTTTATCAATGTGTTATTCCTGTTGCCGTTTGCTGGCGATTGATTGAACATGTTAAATCGCATTTGGCGGGTCTTTGAAATATCTGAGAAGTGACATACTGTCCTTGGTCGAAAAGAAATTGAGGTTTTTGAGGAAAACGTTTCCATTTAAAAAAAAATTTGTTTTTTATTGTGGTCTCCAGTGGTAGCCAATTGGTTGATGGTCCAAACTGCAAACTGCACACTATCCTACTATCACACTATCCTAGCCAGTCTTATCTACTGAAAAAATTCGTAATTTTTCTGGTAATTTTTTTTACCTCAAATGCTTGTCTTGACCTAGCTCTTCGATGAGCATGTGCGACTTCACGCATTACGTAATCACATTACGTGTTTAGTCAGTTCAAAAAGGTAGGGTAGGGCGAAAAATAAGGTCAAATTTCTAAATCATCCGACATTGTTGTTTTACCTTTTTTTAATAATGGTGTTTAACTTTCTTTGCGAATTTGCTTTGTAAATACTGGGTCGGTACTTCCGTCTGTGTCACATGTGACCTATCCGACTTGACTTCATAACATGTGAAGACAAGCCAGTGCATGACGAGCATTTGAGGTTAAAATGTCATTTTTTTTTTTTTTAAATGACAGATTGTTTCACTAGATAAGACACTTATCCCTCGGCTGGGATCGTGTAGAGCTCTTTGAAGCTGCATTGAACCTGCAATTTGGACATTCAACCTATTGGCTCCCATTTAAGTCCACTATATGGAGAAAAATCCTGCAATGTTTTCCTCAATATCTTGTCTACTGAACAAAGAAAGACGTGAACTTGATCTTGGATGACACCTTAAAAATTTTTGTCATGCTGGGGGCCCTGCTAGAATTTCTTTGCCTATTTTTTACTCACATGTATATACCACTGATTTCAACAGTGTTAAGTATTGTGATGATAAATTCAGCGTCTGCCGAACTTCCATAGTGACAGCAGACTGTTTATTCTCATCTTTGTGTGATCCATTCAAACTGGACTGAACTCAAGTACAGATGTTTCCCTTCTGTCTCCCTCAGGTGGTTTTAACTAACCAGATCACCACACGTGTGGGCGAGAAGGTTCACTGTCCTCAGTGGAATCAGGCAGATGGTAAGAACTGGAGTCTACACCGATTTTTTGTGGAGAATGTTTTTGTGTAAAAGGGATTCTATGGTGGAAATTTAGACCAGATATTCCCGTCAAGAGGCTCTTCTGTTTCACCCCTCCCTAATGAGCTGTTCTCTGATCTCGCTAATGGAAGCCATCGTTCCGAGCCTTTCCAAGATGTTGTGTGGGACAAATGAGCATCAGTTATGACCTTCCACACATGCAGCTGTTGTAGATTCTTTGGAACTACATCCTTAACCTTGGAGAAGATGGGATTACGCTAACCAGGGGGCTGAAACCACTATCCTCCCACTCTACAAACCTGTCTGGGCCTTCTGCGAATCCCATGACATCTCTGATTCCATGGCTGTGCAGTGACCTGCGTCTTCTGTCACTGTATTTATGGACTTGAGCAAGTATCTTCTGGCGTATGTCCAGGTGTACAATGGGAAAGGGTCTAGTTTTGGGGCAAAGCTTTGGGAAAAGAGATAAAGGCTCCGTTCTCATGTTATCTAACAGGCACATGTTTGTGGCTTGTAACTTTACCCCCAGACACCTCTTTCTTTACATCCCACTGTTCCACTCGACAAGGTGGGGTTACCAGTAACTCTTTCTCCCACTCACTTACTCTCTGTATCTTTCTCTCACACATCTCATCTCTTGGGATTATGTGGGAAAAGAATGACCCCTATACAGCCTCAGCCTGTTGATCTCTTCTTTCTGCATTTCTCTCTCCATCCTTGGTCTTATCTGATGCTTAAAGTTACATCTCGATTTGTCGCAAGACACAAGAGAACCAATAATTCAAATGGTGTATCTTTGAGATGCCAAATTTGAATGGGCTCAAGTGATAATATTGAAATCAAATGAATGCTTTTAGTGAATTTCACACACAGCTACTCAAATTTTGTATCTGTTCTATTGTGATATCTCACAAAGATATCATGGATTAGACAAACTTGAATATGGATTACATTTATGGTGCTCTTTTATCATTTCTGGAGCTTTATAGTAGATATTATTTAAATAAATTTTTATAAGAAAAATGCCACAACAAAGTCATGCTATAAACATATAATGGAAATGAAAAGAAAACGTTATGATAACTTAACTATAATTCATGTTAACAATAATAGTGTGATATCTATTGAAAATTAAATGAAAAAATCACAGTTTTTCGATATTCCACTATGTTCTTCCCTCAACTTCCCCCAATTACTTAGGATCCAAACTGGTTATCCGCTTAGGAAATCACCACTGTTTATTTTGTGTCGCCATACTTGTTACACCATACTCGTGTAACTACTCATGTAACTGTCTTTAAATAGGGAAAACATGGATGTGTTTGGTGGCTTCTAAATACATCCCTGTTTGGATCCTAAGGAATGAATGGTGCTAAGCTAAATGCTAGCATAGTGCCGGCGCACGCTACAGTGATTGTGTGCACGCACTGAGACAGGAGAGGTACGTATCAACCCGTCGAGGGTTGAGGGAAGAACATAGTGGAATATTGAAAAACGGTGGCGTTTTCCTTTAAGAAAAATAAAAGGTATGATAAATAAATCCAATGCTATGGTACATTAACAATATCATGATGACAATATCTATAGTACTTTTAAGAAAATGGCATGATAACAAAATCAAATGCTCTGATTGACGATAGCAATATTATCACAATATATATATATATATAGAACATTTGAAAAGAAGAAAAACACCATGATAACAAAATCCAACGCTACGAATCACGTTAACAATATTATTAGAATATCTATAGAAATTTTTCTATAAAAATGGCATAAAAAAATCTGATGTTATGATTCACATTAACAATATCATAACAAAATCTATAGAAAATTTGAGAAGAAAAAACTATGATATCTTGGAAATTTGAAAAGGGAAAATGGCATGATTAAATCAAACGCTATGATTCACGTTAACAAATATTATTCTAATGAAATTTTGAAATGAAATATGTCATGATAACCAAATCCAATGCTATGATTCACGTTAACAGCGGTTTCGCAATGTCTGAAAAGAAAAATGCCACATTTGTCGCTATATTACAACATCCCTACTTCAGAGTCTCTCTTTTTGTGTTTCACAAAAGAAAGTCTTATTTTCTTTAGTTGCTTCATGAGGGTGATTTAAAGGATGACAGAAACCATATTTTTGAGCATTCACTTTCTTTAAATGTTTACATTTCCATAAAATTGTAAAATTAGTTTACAAATACTGATTGCAGCTTGGACGTCTCTTAGCACCTCAAATAAGGATGTCTGCTTTTCAAGCTGTTGTTGTACTTTGTAGCTAAGAGGAACTGATTAAGACTGGGTTTTATTGGTTCTCAGACAGCCAGTTATTGAGAAAATGTGTTTTTCTTTGGCCTTGGGAATGGAAACTGCCTTTGAGGTCTTTTAGTGAAGTTGTAGACAAGAGGCCAAACCTTAGCAGTTTGTATCTTCTTGCACAGTTGAATCTAAGATGTTGACTATGGTCCAGAATAGTACAGTAGTTGCTCTCGGCTACTGCTTCACGCTTGTTATTTATAGGAGGCCAATACACATAACTCATAACCAATCTGCAGATTTACTGACCATTTCCGCTTTGGCTCAAATACCATTTTTTCCATTAGACATCAGCTACTGGCTTTAGATTAATGTGTTTACTTTTGGGGTCAGATGTGATTTGAGTGCTTGTAGCATGAGCAGACAACAGTTCAGTTGTCAGCCCCGGGCTCCCCCACCGTCTGTGTGTAAAAGAGGCCACAGTGATTCACTTCGAGCTCCTCAGAACATTGATAAGAAGGCTATTTTGTGTAGTTCACTAAGAAACAAGCAAGACTTTGTTTCACTTTGTTTTATCTTCTCCATTTCTTGATACTTTATTTTGTTTTAAACATTTCTAAAATAAATATTTTGGTAAGACTTTAGTAACCAATTCTCACTATTAACTATTCGCTTATTACCATTCCTATTATTAAGATATTGACTGTTTATTAGTACTTAGAAAGCACATATTCTGCATGGCCATGTTCTACATCCCTAATTCTACCCATTACCTAAACTACCTTGCTAACTTGGGAGTTTGAGATGAAAGTAGTTGTTAATGGTTTGTAAATTGCGAGAATTTGACCTTAAAAAAAAGTGATTATATATATATATATTTGGGGTGGCACGGTTCAACTTTTTCACGGTTCGGTTTGTTTCACGGTTTGTTTCTGTACAGTTCGGTATGTGCTATGTTTATGGAAAAACTATACTTTCTAATAAAAAAAAGGTCTAGCATAGGTTTTTAGGTACAGAAATTGAATAAAGTCATAAAATGTAAAACAGCATTGCATACTGGACTATATTCCAGGCATTTTTACATAATTTTTGTGTGAATTTGTCCATTTAAACACAATACTTCAGAGAGAGCTCACATTTGTGCGCATGCTGAGGCGTGGGTTTGCGCGCTTCGGATGGGCGCATTCACAAATCTTCTCACTGCGCACGCGAGCTCGCGTCCTTTGGCTCTTTAAATGTTTAAACTGACAAAGCTAAAATGAGTTTAGTATAAATACATATTAACGTGTGCTGTTCAGGTCTCATCTGTGCGCGCGCGCTTTCAGCACCCGGATGATGACAGAATAAATGACCGCTCATATTCCAGCATAAGTCATTCACATTGATCAAGAGTGAATGGTTTATCAAGGGTCTTTTTCTTCTCATCAATATTGTTTTAATGTAAATGCGCATCCATCAAAAGAAACAATATTAACTGCTATTTATAGCAAACCATATTACAGATGCTTTGGATTATTACAGATGCTTTGGATTTAAATTGAACCGCAAACTGTGTGTGGTGAACCGAACGGTACGGGTTTTTTTCAGCGAACCATGCCAGCCCAAATATATATATATATATATATATATATATATATATATATATATATATATATATATAACTACGTTGAAAAAATATCCTGTTTAATTTACCATAAAAACAGCAGATGAAATTCACCATAAATAATACAAAATAACAGTGTTTTGGGTATGATGATAGCATGTTGATACCTAATATATTTATTATACCAGTTTACTTACAAAAATGTACATTTTACCTTAAAATGTATGGATTAACATCATAATAAAACATGTCATAGTAGAAAACAACAGGATGGATCAGAGTTCATCGTAAGTAGCATGTCTATAAATATAGCAAATACTTATATAGTGCACATGGTCACATGACAGACAAAATATCATCAGATTCTAACATATACACTAAAATAATGCAAAAAATTAACTAAATAACAGAAAATGTAACACAAAATGTACATTACTGATAACAAAAATACAAGAAGAAACTACATTATTTACATAAAACATGTTATGCAGGGAATTTTGGAAATTTGTATTTCAGATTTATTTGTTAAACCCATAGATTTGACAAGAATGAACAGTAAGATTGCATGTATTGTTTAACAATGTTAAAACTTACAGTTTGTAACCATATATAACAAAGTAACACATTTTTGTTTGTTGTATAAATTGGCACGTAAGTAGCCCTTTTGCGATGAGGAACGGAACTAGATTATGCACTGCACAATGGTTTTGATGTGAGTGCACCACATGAACGATAATTTATGACTCTTTCTACCCCCTATCCAATGCAAATTGACGATTGTGCAAAGTTTAAAGCAGTTTTTAAACACCGAAATGAATCCTCTGTGATCGCCCCCTGAAAAACACGTCTGATCAATGTGCTGGATCTGACCTTAAATCAGTGTAATTACATCTTTTAAACCCGACTGGTCATTCAGACAACCCACTGATGAAAGCATATAGTTTTGCACAATCTACTTGTGACTGAGGAAAAGAACAGTATGTGTAAAACAAATCACCACATGAGCTTTACAACATCAATGAGACATTCACAAATATTTTTCCCAGATGATGGAGAGTATTCGAGAGAAGATCGATGGAAAAACTGCACGTCTGCATGATTCTTGGCTCAATTCATTTGCCAAACACTACAGGCTTTCAAACCAAATCAGCCCAGAGGACAAAAAACTATTTTTTAACCGTATTATCTTTGAATCTGCATCACCACACGAGAGCCTCTCCCTTGTCTATATCCAGTCCAAGTCAACAACTTTCCCATTGCCCTGTTTGACAACCCATCAATAAAGAATATTTGGAAATGCTGAATTTGGTGCTGATTTGTGGATTATTAAAAAGACAGCTGATTGAAGTCTGTGAATAACCATGCTGTCACGCAGTGTGGGAAAGCACCCATCACTTCTGTTGAGATCGGAGAGAGTAGGCGGATTGTTCTGGAACCCAGAGCATTGATTTAAGAAGTTGGGTCTTAACTGGGCATCACATTTGTTTAGTCTGGCCCTCTCCAACCTTATTACCATGAACTTGCATTACAATGCATGCTCATTAGTCTGCGTTTCTTTCAGACATCAGAATGAGTTGTGCCTGCTGATACTGCTGTGTATTTGCACACGGTTTTAAGCCCTTAGTCACTATAGTAATTATGCAAATAAGGTAACAGCACAGACGTGCCCACAAAATCTGTTGAATGCAATTCACACGGTGCAGTTCATCAACGTGCTGGTTGAGGTCGCGTTTACACGACAACGATGTAGTCAAAAACGGAAAAGTAAAATTTTTGCAGTAAATCCACACTGTTGAAAATGCTTTAGCAAACTCTTGAGCAGCAACAGTACCATGTACTCCGCCATTGTTGTGTATGTTTGTTCATGCTTGCCTTTAAAATCAACATGTACTGTGCATGTCTACATAACTAACACATACTACACATGTGCATGACGTCACCATTTTCAAAGATTCCTGTATCAAGTGTTTACACAGAAACAATAACTTTGCCATTTCAAAAACTTGCACTTTGAAATCTGTTTTCCAAAATATGCATTTTCAGTCCGCAAAACACTGTTGTCGTGTAAATGAACAGGCAAAACGTATATAAAGAGTTTCCAGTTTTCTGCTGAAAACATTGTAAAAAGAACCTGGGGGATACAGCATACTAATGCTATCTGGTATATTTTACTTGCACTTTTTCCCCTTAAGCAAAACTTTGCTGTATATGGGGTCTTTACAATAATTAGGGGCCAAGCACCAAAGGTGCTTAGGCACCCATTAGCCGCATTTCCACTGTCGGGCCAGTGCGAGCCAGGGCTTAAAGCGGGCCGGGCGGGGCTCATAGCCCCGGGCCAGTAGCACCGAGGCCAGAGTAGCGGAGGGTTTCCACAGTGGAGCTTGAAGCACCGCTGCACGTCACTAAAACACGCCCTTTAGACGCCTCTCAGAACGACGTCATGCAACCTCATTATTTCACCATCAAAGAGAAGTTATCAGAAAACTAAGAAATAAGTCTCTGGAACATGCGCGATCACAAAACAACATGATAAAAGAGCGGCAGTTTGTTTGCATGCTTTGTTATATATTCAAATTCAAAAGCATCGATGTTTTAACTATAGAATACGTGATACATTGATCATATTGATTTGATTTATCAAGACTCAAAATTAATCACACATAAATACACTTTCTATTTTATTTATTTATTTGTAACGCTTATGAAAATAGCTGCTTATTCAGTCGAGTCTGTTTCTGTTTATTTGTAGTCACAGTAGCCTATACGTCACATTATAAGAATGAATGATAATATCTTTATTTTTTTATAAAGGCTCCCGAACAAAAAAATTATTATATTTTTATGATAGGCTACGTGGAGCTAAACTCTCGAGACGAGGCTTGTGACAGATAATATAAGTTAGCCTACTAAATAATTACACGATTGTGATAGAGAATAAGAAGCTGAAGTCTGATTTCTTCAAGCAGTTATATTTACCATGTTTAATGTTAATGCCCAGCGTGCATAGTCTTTTACATCGCTCATAAATATTTTTGCCTTGTATGGTGATTATAATCCACATTGGATCAAGTAATTTCAAACACTCGTTAATGACTGAAAGTGAGTTTTGAGCTTGACGTATTTAAAAAAAAGTGTTTAATGCTGGTGTTAAAGCTGTTATCTTTCTGTTATGATCCACAGCGCAGACTCTCTATTTTTATAAAAGCTCACGAACAAAAATCATTATTGTATTTTGATGATACGCAACGTGGAGCTAAACTCTTGAAACCAGCGACAGATAAAATGTTAACTTACTTAATAAATACACAGTTGTTAAAGAGAATAAGAAGCTGATGTCTGAATTCTCCAAGTGGTTGCATTTACCATGGTAATTTCAATGTTTAGCGTGCATAGTCTTTTACATCGCTTATAAATATTTCTGCCTTGTTTAGTGATAATAATCCACATTGGATCAAGTTATTTCAAACACTTGCTGCTGACTAAGAGTGAGTTTTGAGCTAAACTGATTTTTAAAAGTCTTTAATACCTTTCTGAAATAACCTGCGCTGACGCTCTCTAGACGCTGAGAAACTTCGCCTTTGTTCATAACCCCTCATCTAGCCCCAGCTGGCCCGCTTTGGCCCAACGATTTCGTCGGGCCGAAAAAACCTGGCCGTTGGCCCCGAGGAAGCCCCGGCGAGGCACGATCAAGCCCCGGAAGTGACAGTGGAAACACGACTGGCCCTGGCACGCACTAGCACGCCCGGTCTTAGCTCGATAGTGGAAACACGGCTATTGTATCTGTTAGTTGTTGTTGTTCTTCTTCTTTTCTCTTCCTACGATCTGGATGACTATGGCTGCCCATAGAACTGCTTGTGGGAAAGTTATGAAATTTGGCACAAAGATAGAGGACAGTCTCAATATTAACTATTGGAAATTTTGAGTCGATACTCAATATTAATTATTGGAAATTTTGAGTCGATACTCAATATTAATTATTGGAAATTTTGAGTCTATCTCAAACTGTCTAGCGCCAAAATTAGTTTTTCTTCTGATTCCTTGGCTCATAAATTTCCAGAGGTAAAATGTTACATTTTTAAAAATACTTTTCCGAATTCTTCCTAGGGGTTTGTCCGATGTCCGATCAAAATGATATGATAGGCCTACTTAATTTTCATATGGCATTGCAAGGTCATTTTCACTACAGTCCTACAAAATGGTAGCAGTTGTGTTAGTATGAAATTAATGAATAGATACATTGAAGGGTTATATCCGCCAGAATTGAAAATTGTCAACATTCATTCACCCTCATGATCCAAATTTTTGTTCATCTTTGAAACACAAATGGAGATTTATAATGAAATCTGAAATATTTCAGTCCTTCCATTTTACCAATACTTTGATAATTCAGAAAGTTCATAAGAACATAAAAAAAAATGTAATCCACATGCAAGTCTTTGATCAATGCACACAGAGCCCGTTAAACATGGTAAACACGGATTAATTCCGTAAATGTGAGCAAAAAATAGATTTTCTGTGCATCAAACAAGCAGCTTCTGTTTACCAATCAATAGTATCTCTTTAGAAGACGGATTAAACCACTGGATTTATATGGATGTTTTTATAAACCTTTTTGGAGTGTCAATGTTTTGGTGAAATATAGGCTTTCAGTGGAGGCGAAATTTTTCGGGGTTCATTAAAAATATCTTAATTTGTGTTTTGAAGATGAGCTAGAGTCTTACAGGCGTGGTGCTATTTCAGTCTAGTTAACACCTAGTTAAGCAGGATTGCGTGTGTTTAGTAAATAAAGCGTGATTTTTGTGGTGCAATTCTCTGTGAAAAGTAGCACTGTTTAGTAAAGTAGCCCTTTTTATCTGTTGATGTGAAACAGAGCTCAGCCCGATCTGCAGCTGTGAAGTGGTTGCCTATTGTTTCCAGATTTTTTAGGTTTTTTGAGGATGTTGTTTTTTCAGAGGTGGGGCCTTCCAGGCATCCAGTTCACTGACATGCCGTGCCAGCCTTTTCAGGTTTCCCCAGCACTTGACTTTCCACAGGAAATGTTTTGAGGAAGTGAGAGTTGCTGATGTGACAGTTGTGAATGGTATTACAGCATGGTGCTTAAATGTTGCCCAACAAAGAACCATGAGAAAGACTCTCAGACCGTGACCTCGGAGGCCCTGACTGTTTCTGGCTGCGGCACAGCAGGAGAACAAAAACACACAGGTGTGTTTACATAGCAGTTCGAAGAAGACCCGGATGAGTGTTGTCAATAGTAACATTGGTCACTTCCTCAGGTGTCTGACCTAAAAAGTGTTTCCATTGTTTCTCGAGCTTATCATCTGCTCTGCACTCAATCCTTAAACCACAGTAATGACTCAATGGCTCAAAGTGATTCACAGTGGATGAGTGAGTTATGGCGATTGGGAAATGGAGCAATATTCAGAAACAGCTAGTCTAAAATTAACCTCCCAGTGGCGGGTGAAATGAGAAATTTATATTTATTTCTGATTATTAAACTGTATTAAATATTTCATCAAAACATATTATGTAGCACAACTGTTTACAGAATTGATAATAAGGATAACTGTTTCTTGAGCAGCTAATCAAAATATTATAATGATTTCTAAAGGATCGTAGGATACAAGACTGGCGAAATGATGTTGAAATTGCAGTAAAATTACTTTTTAAAATACAGTGACGGTATTACAGATTTTATTATTTGATCTAAAATATATAGCACTGGTTAGTGTCTTTTTAAAATTATTAAACATGTTAATATTTAAATGATGATAATAATGCAAACTTATATAAAGAAATTAAAGGTTCATAAGTAACACATAATTGAGTGCTAATGGATATTTCTATAGTATCATGTGTAACATTTTTTTTTTAACAACCAACACATTTTGTCATTTATATTACAATTATATTACCAAAAAAATGACAGTGTTATGAGGAATTTATGTATAGTTATTGTGAATAAAAATGTTATGCATCCTAGATATATCCATATGCAGTAAAAGCTTGTTTGTCATTTGAATTTTAATCAAGTAATTAAAATCAAGTAAATCTTTCCCTGCCATTGACGAGTTTTTACAACTTTTCGTGTTTTGACTGTTATACACTCGGGGACGCTATTACATGTCTTCTGAATGAGTACTTTCAAACACAAACACACGTAAAACAGGATGGAAAAACTAGTGATCTCTTATGTAAACAGATGCATATGATAAATAATGCGATCATCAGCAATAGACAGCATATTAATGAAAACTGCGTAATGTTACGGAGTAAAATTATGATCCAGGAAGTGGTATATGTCTGTGCAAGCTTTGGAGATGTTGATTAACTGGATTTATGCTTTGATATCCGTACTGAATACTATCCAGATGTAGTTTTTGATGGAAATCTGATTTTCTCATCTTTTTGCTCAAAATAAGAGATTTTTATGAAACCTACCTATATTCAATTGTTGATTGAAAAAAGTATGCTTTTTTGTTTAAAAGTAGAGGTCTTTTATTTTGGTGCATTGAATGTTCAAATATTCACACAACAAAATATACTGGAGGCCATCAAATTTTAGAGAAAATCATCAAAATGGCTACCAGTGGCTAAAAACTTTTTTCAAAAATGCTGGCAGGGAAAGAGTTAAAAGAGAATAGGTTAATCATTGTTAGAATTAATTTTTAAAACATGATCTAATAAAAGTTCTAATAAAGTGACTAGCTGACTAGCAATTATTTAAAAAAATATGTATTTTATTGATTTTTATTTATTTATTTATATACCAAACTGAGTTTTTACTCCAATTTGGCACAAATGTTAATGTCGAACTCTTGTCTTTTTTTGTTTGTTTGTTTTGTCCTTCAGTATCTAAGGAGGAGGACTCAGGTTTTGTGACAGCGGCGCTTGGAAACACATGGAGTCACAGTGTTAACACACGCCTCATCGTCCAGTACGAGGACACAGAACGGAGACAGGTAAATACCATAGACAGTAAAAGAAATGGTCACAGCGACCCCATTGGATTCAACTGAGACAAATTAAGTCAATTAGAAGCACGCACTTCCTGGGGGTCGAGCATACTGTGCAGACTCAAACTGAGCTTGATGACGTAGATGTCACGTGAGCAACCTGTAAGTCTTCTAATCGCTGTGCCAAGAGAAATCTGAATCACCCACTGAATCTTGTAGACGTTGTTGAATAATTTACAGTCATTTCTCTACTGTGCAACAGAGAGTCGCAGGTTATGATGCAATCTTTAGCCTATTTTTACTAAGAAAAAAAGCTTCTACGGGGCCACAACGTAAGATACAACGTAATGGAGCCTTTTATACATTTTCGTGTTTCTTTAGAAATAATGAATGCACAAATGGAGTCTTTAAACGCTTCAGATGTAAAGTTATTCGCTGTCAAAGTGACGCCACAATGAATGGGAGTCAATGGAATGCTAACAGCAGGTGGGGGTCCGCTAGCGGCGCCCAGGGATGCTTCAATAAAATATGAAACTCTGCCCCCTGGTAAATACTTTCTTACTCCTTTGTGTGAATTCGCAAAACTTTGTTTAAATATACAAAAAGGGAACTCGATGTAACTTAACGAACAAATGCAAAACCAACCGAAAAACACCTAACCAGGTGACAAGTATATTTAGTAGACATGTATAGGGCTAGGCGTTAAAACGATAACGATATGTATCACGATATACATGTAATCGATATCAATAAAAAATGCATTCAATAAAACGTTACTTACTCTCTGGTAACCTAGCAACGTAGGTGTGACACGCTACCAGCCAATAATGTAACAGTTTGGTTGCGCCATATCGTTGTCTCGTGTTAGATCGTGTTAGTCTTGCTCTCCCTTCCTCGCACATATTCATCAAAATTTATATTACCATCAAGATTAACTGAGAATTGACACGATGATAGGTCGGAAGACCAATGTTTCATGTGAAGCAGTCAGAGATTTTTTTTCCCCAGAATGACCGCTGGGTGAGGAATTGTACTAAAATAATGTTGCCTTATCTTCTCTGAAAAGTGTTCCGCACACTCAGCTGACATAAACCACACTTTAAATAAACAAACAAAACCTATCCAGTGATTAAATATTTTCTGAGTTGACACAAATCTTGTGCGATGTCCTAACTACCGGAATAATCACATAATCATGAAAGGTGCGCCTTATATTTTCCTTCTTTTTTGTCCTTTGCTAATCACACCTATGAATCAGAAGGTGGTTAAAGGATTAGTTCACCCCAAAACGAAAGTTTCCTAATCATTTACTCAACCCCAATGCCATCTAAGATATCCATGTCTTTCTTTCTTCAGTGGAAAATAAATTAAGTTTTTTGAGAAAAACATTTCAGGGTTTTTTTCTTCATATAATGGACTTTAACTCAGTTAGTTGATATTTATTCCTCAAAAAAAAAAAAAAAAATTCCATTGAAAAGGAAATTATTAGAAAATTTTCATTTTGAGGTGAACTAATCCTTTAAGTTTATAATAAAAATGTTTAAATGTTATATATTTTTCTCCTGGTCCTTATTTTAAATAGGTCATAAAATTATCAATAATTATCGATATCGACCAATATGAAACACTTATATCGTTATACAGTTTTCAGCCATATCCCCTAGTCGTAGACATGTAAGCTTTAAAATTGATCATGTTTTCTTGAGAAAAGGGATCAGTGGTATTGATGACAACATCTTGCAACACACCATTTTTTTTGTCCAATTATATTCTCTCTAGAATGATCATGTCCCTCCCCCATTATCTGAAACTGATTAGCAGCTTGCAAATCAGGGTTTTGCTGTTTTATTTATATATATATATATATATATATATATATATATATACACACACACACACACAGGTGCTGGTCATATAATTAGAATATCATCAAAAAGTTTATTTCACTAATTCCATTCAGAAAGTGAAACTTGTATATTATATTCATAAATTACACACAGATTGATATATTTCAAATTTCATATTTATTTTAATTTTGATGATTATAGCTGACAACTAAGGTAAATCCCAAATTCAGTATCTCAGAAAATTAGAATATTACTTAAGACCAATACAAAGAAAGAATTTTTAGAAATCTTGGGCAACTCAAAAGCATGAACATGAAAAGTATGAGCATGTACAGCATTCAATACTTAGTTGGGGCTCCTTTTGCCTGAAATACTGCAGCAATGCGTCGTGGCATGGAGTCGATCAGTCTGTGGCACTGCTCAGGTGTTATGAGAGCCCAGGTTCCTCTGATAGTGGCCTTCAGCTCTTCTGCATTGTTGGGTCCGACATATCGCATCTTCCTCTTCCCAGTACCCCATAGATTTTTTATTGGCTGAAGGTCAGGCGAGTTTGCTGGCCAATTAAGAACAGGGATACCATGGTCCTTAAACCAGGTACTGGTAGCTTTGGCACCGTGTCCAGGTGCCATGTCCTGTTGGAAAATGAAATCTGCATCTCCATAAAGTTGGTCAGCAGCAGGAAGCATGAAGTGCTCTAAAACTTCCTGGTATACGGCTGTGTTGACCTTGGACCTCAGAAAACACAGTGGACCAACACCAGCAGATGACATGGCACTCCTCTCTTCCTCCAGACTCTGGGACCCTGATATCCAAAGGAAATGCTAAATTTACTTTCATCAGAGCACATAACTTTGGACTACTCAGCAGCAGTCCAGTCCTTTTTGAAGTGAGACGCTTCTGACGCTGTCTGTTGTTCAAGAGTGGCTTGACACAAGGAATGCGACAGCTGAAACCCATGTCTTGCATACATCTGTGTGTAGTGGTTCTTGAAGCACTGACTCAAGCTGCAGTCCACTCTTTTTGAATCTCCCCCACATTTTTGAATGGTTTTTTTTTCACAATCCTCTCCAGGGTGCAATAATCCACAAAAATACCACCTAATACCACATATTTCCATTCCCTTCGCCTCTCTATTAATGTGCTTGGACACATTACCTATTTTCTATATTTTACCTATTTGTCAGTTATAATCATCAAAATTAAAAGAAATAAACATTTGAAATATTGCAGTCTGAGTGTAATGAATGAATACAAGTTTTACTTTTTGAATTGAATTAGTGAAATCATCTTTTTGATGATATTCTGTTCATATGACCAGCACCTGTGTGTGTGTGTGTGTGCGTGTGTGCGTGTGTGTGTGTGTATATATATATATATATATATATAAGGAAAGTAGCTTCAATGTTTCCCACCTAAACTTCCTACGTCCAGGAAATATGTCAGTACAGGGAATAAAACTGCTCTTATCCAGCGATTTCATTTTAAGACAAGCTTAAAAAGAAAGAAAATGTCTTACTCCACCAGCCCTCTCATTTTTAGGCCTGCCCTACTTGTTTTCATCCTGTCGAATGATGGCATACCTCATTGCCCCTACACCCTCAGAGCCCTGAGGACTTTGTTTTTCTCTTTTCCGACTGAGCTCCCACCTAAAGAAAAGAGCACTGATAGAGAGGCAGTGGTCCAAAACTGCTGGTACACAAGGAAGGCAATGGTGCCTGGCTCTTTTGTGTGGTTCAGTAGCTCTGGCAAGACCACTTCAGTAAAAAAAAACCTCAGAAACTCCCTGCTTTTCTGTCATTTACTGAGGAATTTATCCATTAGAGGTAAAGTCATATGACTTCCTTACATGAAAGATGTGCGTTTGAGTTAAAGCAAAGAGAACTGTGCTGTTTTGGGTGACCAGAAAGCTTTGTGTTCGTGTGTCAAGGTGCGTCAGTAAGGAACAGCATTCACACAAGGCAACTGGCAGCAGGTTTTTAAAAACAAACTCATTCTTAACCACTGGTAACCGGATATTCCTGCAAATAAGCCTAGAGCGAGGCTTGCTGTCTGTGGATGGTTCACTTGAGACAGAAATTTGTTTCATGAAGTCCCAAGGAATACCGCAGTCATATTAATCAGAAGTCACAAAAGAGCCGTTTGTTTACTTGTGTTTGGGAGTCTGAATCATTTCCGACGTGTTCACGCAACCATTAGCAGACAGTAGCGTCCTTCATCTCACTCCCATTTCCTCTTTTGAGTTTTGATGAGTACGTTTTTTACTAATGTGTCTCATTTTTAACATGCCACACCCCAGCGCAGGGTTTTGATATTAGAGGCTGATGACAAAAAGAGTTATGTAGATTCTCAAGGATCTCTAGTAGGCATTGACGCAGGTTGCCGGCAGACTCTGCTGAGTCTGGTAACTCAATGCCGCTCCTTTCTAACAGGAGTTTTCCAGGATCCTTTAATTGCTTATATGCCCATCGATGCAACAGCCACATAAATGACTTTACTTGTTGCCTGGGGGAAAGAGTTCAGTCATGTGAAAACTGAAATTCAAGTAGTATTATTAGGGTTGTTAATTTGGTCTGCTAAATAATAATAATGATATATACTGTAACATATTATATATATATATATATATATATATATATATATATATATATATATATATAATATATATAATATATTAAATATTATTGCATTATAAAGTATTATTATTATTATTATTATTATTATTGTTGTTGTTGTTATTTTAGATAAGTAAATAAAATAAGCTGGTGGAAAACAAGTGTCTCCTGACTTATACATAAATGTTGTGGTTGTTTATTTAAAATAAAAATGTAAACGTTGTCTCATTTACACTGAACAAAATGATAAATGCAACACTTTTGTTTTTGCCCCCATTTTTCGTGAGCTGAAGTCAAAGATCTAAGACTTTTTCTATGTACACAAAAGGCCTATTTCTTTCAAAAATTGTTCATAAATCTGTCTAAATCTGTGTTAGTGAGCACTTCTTCTTTGCCGAGATAATCCATCCACCTCACAGGTGTGGCATATCAAGATGCTGATTAGATCGCATGATTACTGCACAGGTGTGCCTTAGGCTGGCCACAATAAAAGGCCAAACTCAAATGTGCAGTTTTTACATTTACATTTATTCATTTAGCAGACGCTTTAATCAAAAGCGACTTACAGATGACTTACAGTTTTAGCACACAGCACAATACCAAAGATGTCGCAAGTCTTGAGGAAATGTGCAATTGGCATGCTTCTTGTATGGACAGCATGCTCAATGGACATGTCACCCTTTGAGCATGTTTGGGATGCTCTGGATTGGCGTACACAACAGCGTGTTCAAATTAACCAGCAACTTCGTACAGCCATTGAAGATGAGTGGACCAACATTCTACAGGACACAATCAACAACCTGATCAACTATGTGAAGGAGATGTGTTGCAGCTCATGACAAATGAGGGCAAAAACAAAAGTGTTGCATTTATAATTTTGTTCAGTGTATTTATTTAAAGGGGAGGTGAAATGCTCGTTTTCACTCAATATCCTGTTAATCTTGAGTACCTATAGAGTAGTACTGCATCCTTCATAACTCCAAAAAGTCTTTAGTTTTATTATATTCATAAGAGAAAGATAGTCTGTACCGATTTTTCCCGGAAAAACATGACAGGCTGGAGGCGTGACGTGTGGGCGGAGCTAAAGAATCACGAGCGCCAGTAGGCTTTTGCGTTGAGGGCGTCTGGAAGCTGTGACACAGATCCAGAGGCTGAAATTTAACAAGAGCAGCATCAGCAAACGACGTCTCTATGTGGTATGTACTAAAACTGTATATATTTGCTTAGCGGTTTTGGAAAATGACTAAGGTACGGAAGTTCTAAGCGGCCATGCATTATATATTTTTTTCTTTTTGTTTTCTCGTTATAACGACTTAATTTTCTCGTTATCTCGACATAACGAAGTTCGTTTTCTCGTTATAACGACTTAATTTTCTCGTTTTCTCGACATAACGAAGTTCGTTTTCTCGTTATAACGACTTAGTTTTCTCTAAGAAGTTACAAAACTGCGCCAGCAGGTGGCACTATAGACCTGAATATAACTGATGGGGCGTTGTGTACTCTGTCCACTTTACTGTACGTGGACCTTCCTCATGATCGCTACAATTTTTGCAGTCTTGTTCATTACTGACATTTAATTAATTCATAAATGTTAAATGCTTGAATAAATATGAATATTTTGTGTATTAAGTTCCTGCTAGATGAATGAGTTTCACCAACGCGTTCTGTGTCATAAAATAACTGCTTACAAAACCAAGGTTGACATCACTGTATTCTGTTTATCTACAGTAGGACGGGATTTAACGATGTAGGCTGATGTGCTTCTTTTCCTTATTACTAATCTTTATTGTTAAACATATTGATGAGAAATGTGATGTATATGTAAAATCCATAAGCTAATTTAATTCAGTTTTGTTCTATAATGTTGTAATCGTTTTTTCTACACACACATACACTACACGTACACATGAACGCTCTTTTCAAACAGAAGCTTGTAACACACATGATATTTGCCACATCATATAATGACTACTACAAAATACAAATTATAATTTTATTTCAAATAAAGGGAAAATGAAAAGTGAGTTTAATCCAAGCAGCTCTAATGGCGCGGTGTTGCCATTTAAACATGTTAATTACAAAAACAAAACGTTAGTTGTACTGTCTCTGGAAAAATCAACAGTGATTGATCAGCCTTTATTTATATACAGTATTGTAGACGTTATTACCTAGGCGAAGCAAAATTTGCTGAAATATAGGCTACAGTAAGAGCGTCTGCATGGTTGTCCATCAGCTGCCTGTCAAAGTTGAGTTCGTTACTATAGCAACAGTAAAACTGTCATGTCGTTATAACGAGAAAACAAACTTTTGTTATGTCGAGATAACGAGAAAAATAAGTCGTTATAACGAGAAAACGAACTTCGTTATGTCGAGATAACGAGAAAATTAAGTCGTTATAACGAGAAAACAAAAAGGAAAAAAATTATAATGCATGGCCGCTTAGAACTTCCGTACTAAGGTCCACTTTATGTCATCTTTTTTTTTTTTTAAGCTGTACATGTGGAAAGTACAGTTTGATGACAACATCGCATGTTGTTTACTTGATGTGCTTACGCCGATAGCTAAGTTAACAACACAGAGATATTTTAAGCAGTTTTACTCACCGCATGCGGTTCCAACACACGATCGTGACCCTTTTTCGTTGGAACTGCATTATCCTTAAGAAATAAACAATGTGCAAACCCCGCGTCAAACTGGGCCTTGTTTGTAAAACAAGCATCTTCGAAATGCAGGGAACAAACAAAAACACTTGCACAACTCCGTTGATGCTCTGTAAAAATAAACTCCATCCACTGGTCCCTTAATGCTGTTTCTCTTTTGGTAATCTGTGCAGGGTTGTCTTGCCCTGGCAACCAAAAACACACTTCTGTGACATTTCTCTGACGCTCTCGCTCTGATCAGTGAAATGCCTCGCTGTACGGGAGCGTGCGCTCTTCCGGCAGAAGTGTCCTTAGGACCCATATAAGGAAATTCCGCTCCATCTAACGTCACACAGAGCCATACTCAAAAAAACTTTCTGAAACTTGTGACAAAAATTAATTTGTACGTTTGAAGGAGTATTTTTGTTCCAAAAATACTCCTTCAAACGTACAAATTAATTTTTGAAACTTTGTCCATGTTTAGCATGGGAATCCAACTCTTTAACAGTGTAAAAAACTCAGTATGCATGAAATAGCATTTCACCCCCCCTTTAAAATATAAAAATGAAATCAAAATAAAGAAAACATTATCTTTTAAAGCCCTGGGCTCTTTGTGTGTTTGTACACTACTGTTCAAAGTTTTAGGTAATTTTTTCTGTTATTTATTAATTTATAGTTATTCAGTAGGGGTTGCATTAAATTGATCAGTAAATAGTTAAATTTTACCAAAAATATTTTAAACAAATGTTGTTCTATTTAACAACAACAACAACAACAACAACAAAAATACAGTTTCCTAAAAAAAATGAATTAATGCAAATTAGCATTAGCGTGCTTCTGAAGGATCATGTGACACTGAAAACTGGAGCAATGATGCCAAAAAATATCACAGGAATATATTCCATTTAAAAAATATATTAACATGAAAATCTTGAATTGCAGCAATATTTCACAGTATTACTATATTTATTGTATTTTTGATAGCATTAATGAATCCAGTTGAGAGACTCCCTATTTCAAAAGTATCATATTAGCCAAAATTTTGCTTCGCCATAACAAAAATACATTTCATAAAAAAAATAAAAAATAATAATAAACAAAATTATATATATATATATATATATATATATATATATATTAGGGGTGTAACGATACGCGTATTCGTATTGAACCGTTCGGTACGATGCTTTCGGTTCGGTAATCGGTACGCATTATGTATACCGAACGGTTCGTTGGAGTAATTAATTATATTTGAAAAAAAAAAGAGAGAGAGAAATATAATGATATGCGTTCAACAAGGTAGCCCAATAACCCAAACAACGCAACAGGCAACGCATCTGACACTCCCGAAGAAGAAAAAAACACCAACTTATATGTTTAGGTTAGGCTATTCAGTGAGGCGCTCGCTCACTCAGTACGCGCTGAAGGCTCGTTGCAAAATAGCCAATGCGTTTAACAGACTAGAAATGAGAAGATCCTCCAGTAACCAACAGGTCTGGTGTTTGGGTGCACTTTGGATTCCCTTTAAGCTATAATGTAGATGGCAAGAGAGTGGTGGATAAAAAAACAACGGTATGTTGCATCTGCAACATGACAGGGTACACCAGCGGGAATACAAAAAAAAAAAAAAAAAAAACACCAGCGGGAATATCTGGGATATATGCGTCAGTACAATCTGGGAAAAGACGAAAAAAAGGAGAAACATGCACGCAACAAACTATCTCTGCAGCATTTAGACACCGGTATTATAGCTTACAGGGAATCCAAAGTGCACCCAAACACCAGACCTGTTGGTTATTTTAGGATCTTATATTTCTGGTCTGTTAAATGCATTCGATATTTTGCAACGAGCCTTCAGCACGTGCTGAGTGAGCGAGCGCCTTAGGGGCCGTTCACATGTCGCGCCTAAAAAACGCATGGAAAACGCTAAGCGCGTCTTTCTCCTCCTTTCCAAAGCGCTCGGGCAGAAGCGCTCATGAGGCGTCTGTCTTTGCTAAGCAACAATGACGTGCTCTCTCCATGAGACGCGGAAATTTCAGCGAAGGATAAATGGATTTGCAGCTCTAAAAATCGCTTGCAGTAGCTCTGCTACTAAATTTATTTCAAAATTGCAATCCATATACAACTATGATCAGCTGTTCCTTCATCTTGGCTGAGTTTTCAATGTTGTTACGGGAAAGGATGAAGCTGATTGGTTAGTTCTTGTCACATGACCCGCGGTGCGCTTGCGGCATTCTGAAAAGTTGAGATGTTTTTACATTTTGCTGTATCTAAAACGTACCGAACCGAACCGAACCGTGACATCGGTGTATCGTATCGAACCGAACCGTGAATTTTGTGAACCGTTATATATTAGGGGTGTAACGGTTCACAAAATTCACGGTTCGGTTCGATACGATACACTGATGTCACGGTTCGGTTCGGTTCGGTTCGGTACGTTTTAGATACAGCAAAATGTAAAAACATCTCAACTTTTCAGAATGCCGCAAGCGCACCGCGGGTCATGTGACAAGAACTAACCAATCAGCTTCATCCTTTCCCGTAACAACGTTGAGAGCTCAGCCAAGATGTAGGAACAGCTGATCATAGTTGTATATGGATTGCAATTTTGAAATAAATTTAGTAGCAGAGCTACTGCAAGCGATTTTTAGAGCTGCAAATCCATTTATCCTTCGCTGAAATTTCCGCGTCTCATGGAGAGAGCACGTCATTGTTGCTTAGCAAAGACAGACGCCTCATGAGCGCTTCTGCCCGAGCGCTTTGGAAAGGAGGAGAAAGACGCGCTTAGCGTTTTCCATGCGTTTTTAGGCGCGATATGTGAACGGCCTCTAAGGCGCACGCTCACTCAGTACGCGCTGAAGACTCGTTGCAAAATGTCTAATGCATTTAACAGACCAGAAATATAAGATCCTAAACCAACAGGTCTGGTGTTTGGGTGCACTTTGGATTCCCTGTAATCTATAATACCGGTGTCTAAATGCTGCAGGGATAGTTTGTTGCGTGCATGTTTCTCCTTTTTTTCGTCTTTTCCCAGATAGTACTGACGCATATATCCCAGATATTCCCGCTGGTGGTTTTTTTTTTTTTTTTTTGTATTCCCGCTGGTGTACCCTGTCATATTGCAGATGCAACATACCATTGTTTTTTTATCCACCACTCTCTTGCCATCACCATTATAGCTTAAAGGGAATCCAAAGTGCACCCAAACACCAGACCTGTTGGTTATTGGATGATCTTCTCATTTCTAGTCTGTTAAACGCATTGGCTATTTTGCAGCGAGCCTTCAGCGCGTACTGAGTGAGCGAGCGCCTGACTGAGTAGCCTAACATAAACATATAAGTTGGTGTTTTTTTATTCTTCGGAGTGTCAGGGGCGTTGCCTGTTACGTCGTTTGGGTTATTGGGCTACCTTGTTGAACGCATATCATTATATTTCTCTCTCTTTTTTTTTTTTCAAATATAATTAATTACTCCAACGAACCGTTCGGTATACGTGATGCGTACCGCGTACCGAACCGAAAGCGTCGTACCGAACGGTTCAATACGAATACGCGTATCGTTACACCCTAATATATATATATATATATACATACATACATACATAAATAATTGTAATAGTTTTTCACAGTATCACATTTTTACTAAATACAGTATGAATATTAATAAAATAATTATATTAATATATTAGAATTCTCAGTCTGTTGTATGTCTTAATTATTAGTTATTAAACTATGGCCTTATATTGACATCGTGGCTTCGAAGCTGAGCCCTTCCCTTATTCATTCTGAAACTCTTCTTGTTTCTTGTTTTAGATTGTCATAGCCAAATCACCTGTGGCCCCTTTTGCCGTGCTGAGCTACACTGTTCAGAAGGAGGGCATCCGTCTTGAGGGTGAGTGTGCTAGATAAACAGAATAAACTTCATGAACTCATGCCCATGTAACTTCCTGAAATAATCACATCAGTGCTTCCCACACATAGACTTTACTTGGTATATATGGAGAAACATTTTTGCTTTTATTATTTTTATCCTCATATATTTTTTTTTTCTGCCCAAAATAATGGAACCATCAGTAATCGATTAGCTAGTGTAAAATCTCCCCTCGCCCTACACTTTTCAGATCCCCCTAGTGACTTTTTCCAAAAAAGTGACTGGCGACGAGTCTAGCAACTTCTTGGACAAACCTTAGCAAGTCTCATATTACTCACTTTTACTGGCGCATGAGCGCAATATTTTGCTTTCCCGGTGCGCACACACACACCTCTTTCTCTGTTTCTAAGTTTGCTTCTCTAATTTTGCATGCAAATATAGCTGAAATCACAGTTTAGGAATTGTCTTTTCTTGTTTTATCTTATGTTTATTTAATTTCATCAGACGACGGCTCAACTATAAATTAGGATTTTGTGCAGATTTAACATCTTGGAAGGGAGAGCTGGTTAATATGAAGTCTTAAAGCGACATGTTTCATATTTACCCTGTTGTATGACAACAGTAACGCGTATAAAAATATAGTATTATAAAATATATAAATGAAAACAGTTTTATTGAGAATTTGGCTAAATGAAAATACAGTATGTGAGCACAGATGATGTGTTCACGTCCTCTTGTGAAGTTCGTATTTACGAGTTGACAAGTCGTAATTATGATGTCGGGTGCATTCAAGTCAGTTTAGTCGCCACAAGATGGCAGTGTACCTTCTTTTAATAAATTTTATAGAAAATGATAGGAAATGAAGAGCAAAGAATTCGCATCGGGTGTGTTTTGCATTTTTTATATTTTTTGTAATAATTCATGAATCCACTGTAATCCGTATTGCATAAAAATGTATTGTGACGAATGGGGCGGGGCCGAGAGACGTGGGCACGAGGAGTGAGGCCAGGTGTAGTGATTTGAGATGAGCTGCACCTGCGTCCTACCACCTGTCTCCAGTCCCACGTAGGAGATGGAAGGATATAAAACTGGAGCGACTACCGTGAAGGACGAGAGAGGACCAGGCCTGGATATTATTTTATGTTTTGCTTTTTATTTATGCGCACCAGTCGGCCGTGAGGGGATGGTGCGCTAGTTTGTGTTTATTTTGAATAATTAAAGTGTTTTGATTGTGCGCCGGTTCCCGCCTCCTCCTTCCTGATGAGTATGGAGTTTTATCGTTACAGTGGTGCCGAAGCCCGGGAGAAGGAGGGACGCGCTGCTGAAGATCCCTCGCCGCTGTGGTGAATCCGCGGTGCCCTCGAGCTGGCGAAGTATGTGCCGCCATGGACGCTCGAGGCGGTGGGCTGGAGCGAGTTGCCGGGGACGGACGAGCTCGCTGCCGGCCGCCCACGATATGGAGGGGCGGCTGCCGTCCGTGAGGGAGCGGAGGAGTCGGCGCCGTTCGCCAGGGGGCCGGAGTCTGCTGCCCTCCGTGATGGAATCCGGAGGGGCAGGGAACGGGGGACTCCTGCTGCTGCCCAAAATCGGAGGAGCCGTCGCCGTCCATCGGGCGGCGGAGGAGTGTCGTGCCGTCCTCCGAGGGCCGTCCAGTGCCACCGCCAGGCACCGCGGAGGAGATCACCCAGCTGGTGGAGGGCCGAGCAGCAGTGCGTCTGGGAACCAGAATTTTTTTTTTTTCCTCTCTCCCCTCTCTCGTCCCTGTCGCTCCTCCTTCCATCTCCTTTTCTCTCGCCTCGTCTGTCCTACCCCCAGGTTCCTGCAGGTCCCCGTGAGCGGCCCCCCGGAGGGAAGGGGGGGGGGGAGTAGAGCGCAGTCTCGAGGGTACCCCCCGGCCTGCGAGGGGCGATGGGGGTATGTGGCGAGTGGGGCGGGGCCGAGAGACGTGGGCACGAGGAGTGAGGTCAGGTGTAGTGATTTGAGATGAGCTGCACCTGCGCCCCACCACCTGTCTCGAGTCCCACGTAGGAGATGGAAGGATATAAAACTGGAGCGACTATAGTGAAGGACGAGAGAGGACCAGGCCTGGATATTATTTTATGTTTTGCTTTTTATTTATGCGCACCAGTCGGCCGTGAGGGGCTGGTGCGCTAGTTTGTGTTTATTTTGAATAATTAAAGTGTTTTGATTGTGCGCCGGTTCCCGCCTCCTTCTTCCTGATGAGTATGGAGTTTTATCGTTACACGTATTATTTGTTATTTTTATATATATTGTACGATGACGTTTTAATACATTGGGAAAAAAAATCTAAGATTACAAGATTAAAGTCGTAATATTTTGAGAATAAAGTTGAAATATTATTAGAATAAAGTCAAATATATATGATATGATATATGATATATGATATAAGTCAAAATGTGTCCGAGCAGCTACATCCTCTTACTTTCAGGACTCGCGGAAACAGCTTAATGTCAAGATTATGATATTTATTAACAGACTGAACCGGGGGGCAATGTAGCTCTCTTAATTAATACACAACAAATATATGTGGGATTATTAGCAAAAAATCATACCATGTGTCATACTCGTGGGGACAGTATGCTTGGAAATAATATTTAATATCTTCCATTGCATTCGTTATTTGTAGTGCGGCAGCCACCCAGTAGCAATAAGATTCATGCTTTTGATAGACATACTTTTAATGTCTCATCTTTCAAAATCAATTGTATAGCGAAACACATATTATGTGTCTCACAATAATGTGTTTTTCAAGCTCTTTTATTATCAGATTGCTGTATTTATGTGAAATAAATTAATTAAATTAAACCGTTTTCTTTGTGAAACTTCCAAATAGTGAAAATGTATTCTCGTAATATTTCGACTTTATTATCGAAACATTTCAACTTTATTATCATAATATTTCGAATTTAATCTCGTCATATTTCAATTTAAATCTCGTAATCTTAGATTTCTTTTCAACTAATAAAGTTGAAATGTTTCGAGAATAAAGTTGTAATAGGCCTATTACGATAATAAAGTCGAAATACTACGAGAATAAAGTCATAATACAAAATGTTTCGAGAATAAAGTCAAAATATGACAAGATTAAATTCAAAATATTACAAGATTAGAGTTGAAATGTTACGGGATTAAAGTCGAAATATGAGAATAAAGTTGAAATATTACGAGATTCAATTTGAAATATTACGAGAATAAAGTCATAATACTACGAGAATAAAGTCAAAATGTTTCGAGAATAAAGTCAAAATATGACAAGATTAAATTCAAAATATTACAAGATTAAAGTTGAAATATTACGGGATTAAAGTCATAATACAAAATGTTTCGAGAATAAAGTCAAAATATGACAAGATTAAATTCAAAATATTACAAGATTAGAGTTGAAATGTTACGGGATTAAAGTCGAAATATGAGAATAAAGTTGAAATATTACGAGATTCAATTTGAAATATTACGAGAATAAAGTCATAATACTACGAGAATAAAGTCAAAATGTTTCGAGAATAAAGTCAAAATATGACAAGATTAAATTCAAAATATTACAAGATTAAAGTTGAAATATTACGGGATAAAAGTCAAAATATGAGAATAAAGTTGAAATATTACGAGATTAAATTCGAAATATAACGAGAATAAAATCTAAATATTTCGAGAATAAAGTCAAAATATTACGAGATACATTTTCACTATTTGGAATTTTCACAAAGAAAAGTTTAATTTAATGAATTGTTTAAAAAAATTAATTTCATAAAAAGTCTTCATTACATGAAATGGAAAAACATCTTAATTATCATTTTAAGTCTATATTTTATGAAAAATATCAAACGCAATACAGCCAATTGATTATTACAATAATAATTGATTATTAAACTAAATAATTATTTAATTAAAAATTTTAAAAAGAGCGCTGCACGTTGCAGTGTCACAAGAGGCACTATATGACAAAAGAGAACTGTACCATTTAAAATCTGTAATTTTGCATTATTTACAATGCATATAATAATACATTATATTATTATGTAATAAAATCTAATAGAAGCCTATGTAATTAAAATTAATTTCAATAAATTAAAATATATTTTTTTAAATCCCACCACCGCAAGCATATTTCAAAGCTGTGGGAAGCACTGCACAGTATGTCATGCTACAACATGACACCAATGAAAGGCAGGTGAGTGCAGGTCTGAGTACCAGAGGAAATGAAAATGATTCTTAAAGAAGTAATCATGATATCACACAGGAACTTTATAGGCGACATTAATCTTGTATATTAAAATTGTTTAAGGGACTTTTTTTTGTTGATCTAGGTCATATTAGGTCAAACAGTGTGTGTGTGTTTATATATATATATAGATTAATAGATTAATTTTTTAATCTAGATTAATTTTACTGTGATTTTGAAATTAATCTAGATTAAAATGGCTCATTCGAATTCTGACTAAGGAATTCAGAATATGTGTGTTACCCAAATAAAATTGACAAACGGTAAGTCTTTGAGAAGGGGTTTATCAAGCTAGGTGGTGCATTAGAAAAGGGGCTCATCTCCTGTTTCCAAGATGCTTCATAAAGTGCTAGAAACAGCTGTAAACTAATTCCACATTGCACAAGGTGCAAACAACCTTACGCCTGTTTCCCACCAATGTTTAAGTTTTTTTCAAGTTTGTAGGTGTTAAGGTACAGAAACCAAATAATTAAATGTAAAATAGCACTGGATAGTCTTCAATGTAAAAATGAAATATACAATCAAACCTACATTTATTCAGACATCTTCAACATTTCTCACATTATTACAGTTTTGCTATTTATATCAAAAAATATACCTGGTGTCTGAATAATTTTTGGTTTGACTGTTAAAACTACAAAGTAATTCAGTCAAGAGCAGTGAGTGATTTTCATTTTCTTGGATTAACATTACAGCAGCCAGTCGCTAAATTAGACGCGGTCACTTTAAGAGAAGATGAATGCATTCAATATAATACACATCCCATTTTTTCTCTCAACTGTTTACTTTCACTTAAGAAATAACTGACAGTTTTTCGAGCATAATTTCCAAGGTGGATATTTTAACATATTTTGTATGTATTTGTCGGCACAAGAGCAAAAATAAGCAAATTCGATGTTCAAGTGTTTTGAGACTCCTTTCTCATCTCAGAAGAGAGCTCGGTTCAGTGTCGCTGTCTGTGATACGCGGCTCTCTCTCTCGTGCGCACCTAACACGGCACGCGCTACTCCGTTCAGCTTTTCCACGTCTTGTGTTTGGATGCTTTAATGTTTAAATCGACAAGCGGTAAGGCGTAAAAACATGTGAAAAAGATAAGCTTTCATGAAGATGCGCAGCAGTGGCCCGTCAACTGTCCTGAGCATCTTTTTAGGCTGGCCTCAGCGAGTCAGTTATATTAAATATCAAGGTGAAAGTCATCATAGCTTCCTTAGTATAGACCTAGCTTCCAACCCAACTTTGAGAATAGATTAACGGCGGTATTTTTTTTATCGCCCGATAAGAGTCTCGCGTTAACGCAGCACGCCGATAACGGCCCACCACTAATATATATATATATATATATATATAAAATATCTTTTAAGGTTAAGTTTTGTTTTAGTCATGCAAGATTTCGGTGGTTGCAGCCTAATCTAGATTTTAGGAACTGAAAGTCACAACAAAATTAGATTAATTTTTTGTGTCAGTAATCTGAATCATCAAAAAAAAAAGAAAAAAAAAGCGCGGTTGGTTGGAAAAACGCTAATAAGACAAAAACACTAATTTGTGTGTGTGGTTTGTGTAGTTAAACCTTCTTGGTCAGAGCTTCTGCCCACTGCATTTTAACATCCAGGACCTCTGGCTGTCCTGTCAGGACCATTTGAATTCATCCGTGGGCTTCACAGCTTACCTCGCGGCGGTTTGTGTGGATTCTCAATACCACAAAACTTTAATGGGAAACAGGATATCAGAGGAGAAACATAGTGGGAATGTTTTGGCTCTTCGGCAGAGGTTTATGGTGGTGTATGTGTGGTGGATTTTTTACAGCACTTGGAAGAGAATTCAAAAGTAATTCACCTTGATGTACCCAAGTTCATTTTAGGGTTTGGAATAGAAGTCGTTTGCTTATGTTCTTTTACAGAAAGCTATGATTTATATCAGTGGTATCAGTTCAGCATAATTTAATAACAAAGAATAGTCATACGGCTCACACTTCCTGTTAATGTCTGTTCTACAGTTGATATGAGCTCACATTCAGGAGCTTGTTCTTGTTTTTGTTGGCTTTTATTAGAGGAAGCAAGTACTAAATTAGCACATTTGGTGCTTTTGTTTAGAGAGTTGTTTTAGATTTGGTATGGGAAATGTAGTAAAGAAAAAAGTTTAGAGCTGCGACTAACAATTATTAGGATAATCTTTTAATTTTTTTTAAATCATTGTGTTGGTTAATTGGATATTCTTTTTTTTATTAAATCAGCTTGCATTTGAAAAGTCAGAAAAAAATAATAAAAAATATATCTCACCTTAGTGACAGGCGCTAGTCAAACAAGTATGAGATAAGTATGCGAAATAAACTATGAAATATCATAGTAATGTCGTCAATTAAGTCATGAAGTTTCCAAAAAGGCGATTAAAGCTGCCTTTAAAATGTTATAAATGAGTCACTCTTAAAAATGCATGTCAGATCCGCATTACGTTTAGCAGCGGCATCTCTTAAAGTAATAGCAGCCAAATAACCTAATAACCCAGCTGCTGTGATGTATGTTAATCAAAGAGCAAAAGAACAAAAGAGGAAATCAATAACTTTTGTATATTTAAGGATTCATCTATTTTTATTTTAGAATTTAGTGTCTGCTAACAAGGCTGCATTTCCTTGATCAGAAATAGTTAAAACAACAATACTGGGAAATATTTTGCTTCTGTTTTTATACATTTTTAACAGCTGTGCTGCACAATTTTGCAGAAACTTTGATAGTATTTTTTTTTCAGGATTCTGTGTGTGTGTGTGTGTGTGTTTATATATATATATATATATATATATATATATATATATTAGAGGTGGGCATAGATTAATTTTTTTAATCTAGATTAATCTCACTGTGATCTTGAATTTAATCTAGATTAATCTAGATTAAAATGGCTCATTCGAATTCTGCCGACGGCATTCAGAATATGTGTGTTACCCAAATAAAATTGACAAACAGTAAGTCTTTGAGAAGTGGTTTATCAAGCTAGGTGGTGCATTAGAAAAGGGGCTCATCTCCTGTTTCCAAAATGCATCACAAAGTGCTTGAAAAAACTGTAAACTAATTCCACATTGCACAAGGTGCAAACAACCTCAAGCCTGTTTCACACATACTCCGTCTGCAGTGCGTATGCGTTGCATATTTTTTTTCGCACCCATGTTAACGGATTCCAGTTGTGTTCCTGGAGTGTTGCGTCTGCAGCAGTGCAGCGATCGTTTACGTACCGAGTAGCGAACTGGAAATGCGTCCTGTGTGAAAGCACATCGAGTCCGTGCTGCACCACATACGTAACGAACACGGACTGCATACACACTGCAGATGGAATATGTGTGAAACAGGCGTGAGCAGAGCCGTAGCTGGGGTCAGCGGGGACCCGGTGAAGGTTGTACAAGTGGGCCCTGTTTTAAATTTTTCAATTTGTATGTTTGTTTATTTTTATTTATTTGGGCTATTTACACAATGTTTAAGTTTTTAGGTGTCAAGGTACAGAAACTAAATAATTAAATGTAAAAAAAGCACTGGATATTCTTCAATGTAAAAATTAAATATACAATGAAACCTACATTTATTCAGACACCTTCAACATTTCTCACATTATTACAGTTTTGCTATATATATCAAAAATTATACCTGGTGTCTGAATAATTTTTGGTTTGACTGTTAAAACTACAAAGTAATTCAGTCAAGAGCAGTGAGTGATTTTCATTTTCTTGGATTAACATTACAGCAGCAAGCAGCTAAATTAGGCGCGGTCCCTTTAAGAGACCATGAATGCATCCAATATAATACACATCTCAATCAATCAATCAATCAATCAATCGGTATGTATCCTAGACATTTGGGATATTATTTTAAATAAGTAAATTAAAAATTGTTTGGTATGCACTTGTGTTAAAAATGTGTTTATATTAGCCAAACATCAATAATTACCTATAAAACATACAATATATATTACATCTATCAGATAGTTGGGTTTATTTACAACTGATTTACAAATATTATCCAATATTTTAAATGAATACTTTAATTACTTAGAGATATGTATGATATTATTTCGAATTTGCTTACTTATTCCAAACAAACGTCTAACTTAATTATTTTTCCTTCAATTTTCGGCCCAGAGTGTCCTGAATTTTCACGTTCATCCAAGAATTTTGACTTTTGATGCATTGCTATGTCTAAGCAATTCTCTATTTCTGTATTTTGCTTACAGAGATACTCTATGAAGTGTTTGTGTGTCTGAGAGTGAGAAAGTCTTGTGTGTCCAGTTCAGTCCAGCTATTGAATAGTTTGACTGTGGTCTGGCTCTCTGCATCAGTTGTGTTAATCAGTCTCTCTCTTTCTCTCAACAAGTGCATCTTTGATGTGTGGCGCACAAGGCCTTCCAGCTTTAAATAAAGCCCCTGTATGAGAAAGGACTTTGAAACACTATTCACACACTTCTTTCTGAGCTCTTTACACAATGTCCTCTAGTCAATCACACATGCATACACTAATGCTTCCTGCCAATATTTGATCCCAACACATCTCTGTACTTCACTATAATCCAGAAATAATTATGATTGGTTACTGGTGTACGGGTGATGCCAAAAATGCTGATGCAAATAAGTAAAATAATAGAAACCTTGACTTCCTCCTAAATATCTGAAACATACACCTTTTCCTTCAGCTGTGACATATATGATGTGATGTGAGTCTCATGCTCACCAAGAATGCATTTATTTTATAAAAAAATACAGTTAAAAAAACAGTAATTGTTAAAAATTTTAATAATTTGAAATCTTTTTTTTACTTTCTGGAACCCACTTTTTTTTCATCCTTGCCCAGTGCTGTCCAGTCTTCTGCATCACATGATCATTCACAAATAATTAAAAATTACTGATTTGGTCCTCAAGTAATGTTTCTTATCATCCCAAAAAGGTGCTTAATATTTTGGTGGAAACCATTATTTTTCCCCCAATAATTATTTAATGAATACAAAATTTAAAAAACAACAACATTTATTCAAAATAGAAACTTTCTATAACTATGTTAAAGTTTATTGTAAATTTTCTGTCATCCTTGATCAATATAATATATGCTTGCTGAATAAAAGTATTATTATTCATATTTTTTTTAATTATGTGAATTGCATTCTTGGATTCAAAACAGCTGTTTTCAACATCAGTTTAACCCAACTGCTTAAAAACAAGATGTCTCTCATTTAGAAACGATGGAAAAACACGCACTTGGAATAAATATTTTGGCCCTTAACCCACCAGTAAATGATGCCTCATCTCGATAAATGATCTCATTACTTTGAACTCATTCTGTATTGCTGTCATCCTTCCATGTTGCATAACTTCCTTTTCCAGAAATGTCGTGAGACATTTTTATGTGATTTTCAAAGGAAGTTACGAGATGGTTAGTTAATCTCAGTGTTTAAAATGTCCAATAAGCCTAAAGTTAAAAGTTCCTGGCAAGGAACAAAACCATAGGTCTTATTACATCAGACATTGTCAAAAAAATGTGAAAACGAACAGTTTCAACGTTTCAACATGTATTCCCACTTATGAAAATGATTTCTAAAGGACACTTAAGACTGGAGTAATGATGCTATAAAATCAGCTTTAGGATAAATTACATTTACATTACATTGGAATATTCTACAATATTACTATTCTTACTGTAGTAATTATTATACCGTAGTTATTACTATTCAAATAAATACAGTCTTGATGAACATAAAATACATTTTTCATTAAAACTATGAAAAATATTTCTGATCCCAAACCTTTGTACTATAGTGTAATTTATTATATATATATTTTTTTCATGTTTTACTTGTGTTCATGGTGGCATAATATAAATTTCTGATCCAAAATGAGAGAATTGGTGCTCATTTGGAATTTTTTTGTGCAGTGTGACCCGTTTACTCAATAACTGAAAAATGATTAATTTGAGAATACTTCTCAGCTTCTTTTTGATTTGTTGACTACGCAAAGGAAATGGTATGCAGTTGATCCATACAAATAATTTCATAATTATGTAAATTATATTAATGAAAATGCATTGATTGTAATATTAGGATAAATAATCAATCATTGTTGTCATAATCGTGCAATTCTAATACAAGGCAAAATGCAGAGGAGAGAAAGAACAAAAGAGATATTAACCTAGATCTCAAATGTCTGGGATTTCACTTATGGATACAGGATTGTTTAACAGCCTGCTGTGACTCACCGTGGAGCACATAGCTGTCACTGCAGAATAGAAGAGCTGGACGGCACTGTGTCTATCTGTCCATATGGTCACCCTTTTCATCTCACCGTGAGTGCAAAGTGACTCGAACCTGCTTTCATACTTTATAGTAAACGCCGTTGCACCATATGATAGGAGCATGCTGACATTACTCATGAACATGTCTCTCAGTCTTATTCAGCACACACTGATTCATTAAACTGAGCTTAGAGCTTCATGCCTAAATAAATATCAGGATCATTTATTTAATAACTCTGCATACAATAAGCTCTAAAGACTCTCAAAACACCTATATCAAAGTGTTAGTAAAGGTGTGTGCAAATGTATCACTATGAATTATAGGTCATAATGCTGATAGTTGTACAGTGTATAGTACTGTGCACATCATATTCTTAAAAGAAAAAAAAAGGTAAGAACAAAATTATGCCTCATATGTCATATCAACTAATCACAAAATTTCATAATGGTAACAGATTAGCTGCTAATCACCTAAGATTTGCAAATTGCCACCTTGAGAACAAAACTCTTGAGCTTTATTTATTTAACCTAACTAGTCCAGAGTGGACCCTTAAGTAATTTATATAGATTCCTTTGTTTGAATGAGGTCAGTGGGAAGTGGGCTGAGAGAGATACAGTACATGTGTGAAGTAGTGCTAAAGATTTTTGGTTTAAACCTAATTTATTTTTATTAGGAAATACTTTTTTGGAGTGTTGGATCAGTTACTACAGAATAAAGAGTCAGATTCCTATGAACTATTTGCCACTACTCAAAAAAAATATAAGGTGAGGTGTTTTATTACCATTCCACTGTATGAATTTCTAAATTGTTATCCAGTCTGAGGGATTGTAAAACATATTTCTGTAATGGGACTTCTCTTTCTTATTTGTTACTTGTGGTTTATTATGGTTTTCTTTTTATTAATGTTTTCAGATCTAGAGCTAAGCATGCGCATAAGAAGAATTCTACAAAGGAATCTAATATATTTGAGTCAAATGTTGTGCTTGCTTCCAGCTAAGGCCCAAGGCCATGTCATTAAAGAATGGTAGAATTGCCATTTGGCAAAGAGGATGTAGTGTGGTCTACCACTCATGTCTTGCTGGGAAACTTGAAAAAAACATATATCTTTGGTAGTCATTTGAATATATGAGTGCAACATAATGATGAATGGATGAATGGAACTTGCTGAAGTGGATCTTTTCTTAAAGTTCAGCTTGGTCTCATTCTTTTTGAATTGAAATGACTGAACTTCTCACACCTGAATTCTTGGCAAAGGTAAATTTCCTTCAACCTAAGACGGAATGTCTAAAATAGATGGTATATGCTACAAAGGAAGTTGTATGGACAAACTTACAACTCATGTGCAAATCTTATTGAGGCGTGCAAGCCTAGGTTTCCTGTATGTTCATGGCCAGTGGCATAACCCGGTCAATCCATGAGATGGATATGAATGTAGCTCTTTATTGAGGCAGCACTACTGGGTATCGTGTGGCAATCCACAACCACAGAGACTGACACTGGCACCCCTACTAAATTCATGTGGATTGTCTTTAAATGGCTTATTATTATTGGGCAGCACCTCCAGGACATTTAGAAATGGTTTCCATGGACTATTTCATGGACCATCAACACCTTCTCCTTGGGTTGAAGGCAATCATGTTCCTGTCCATTTGTAAATAAACACCAAGCAGAGACATCTAGTGAAATGGGCCGCTATATCACCTCCTTCAACTAGGACCAGGTTTCCTTAGCATTAGCTTTCCCCCACTACAATTTTTAAACTTACTAGCCTCTTTCCTGAACATGCAATTAAGGCTATTGCAAGGGTGTCAAATCTTGTTCTTGATGAGACACTATCCTGCAGAGTTTCACTCCAATCCTAATTAAATTCTTCCAGTCTTCCAGATTTTTAGAAAATTCCAAGTTGGTGTGTTGGCAGGTTGAAACTAAACTCTGCAGCTAAACTCTCCAGGGGAGCAGGATTGGCAACCCCTAGTCAACTGGACCTGCATGTCTGCTCATGTGCATACACAATGGGTGAAGTGCCAAAGGTGGAGAAGAATGAAGAATGAAGTTTTACCCAAGAGCCCTTTAACTGAACCAATCACTGAAAATTACTGCAAAGCCTTCTAACTATGGTGTATGTATGGTGTACCTTGATGTTATCCTGGTCAAACAAGAGTCAGGACATTTAACAAATATCATCTGAAGTACCAAGAAGCAAAAAAAAAAAAAAAAAAAAAACCCTAATTCAAAATCTTCATTTTCCACTTTTGTAGTTGACAAAGCATTGAAGTGCCTTGGACAGTTTTATCTTGTGGAAAGTGCCATGGTTACGTAGGAAGCATAGGAAGCAGTGAAGTGCATTTGGGTAGGTAGTTCAGGGTTTTTTTGGTTTGTAATGTAGTGTAGGAGTCTGAATTGAGATGCATGCAAGATGCCCCAAATCTGCAGTACTGTTGCCTCATTGCTTTGCTACTCGGCTCAGCTGCATCGCCAGTGGTCTCTGTTGCTTGGGTCATTAAAAATGAATGATGTCCGATGATGTTGTTGCCAATACCAGCTCATTTGAGTCTAATTCAAGAATGAGACCAAAAGAGAGTTCAGTTTGAGTCAAAACCAAGGCAAGAGGAGGATTAAGTATAAGTCAAGACTTTGACCAAGACAAGACCAAGACATACAGTCAATGCCAAGCCTTTCAAAGTATACTGCGATTTGAAAATTGTATGGTTTAAAAACCACTATTTTCCATTATACTGTTCCTGCGGTATGCGCTGTTATCCATATCTCCTCGATGACTTAAAGAGTAGGAATCCCTCAGACTGACCCCTACTCCTGTGTGTAGGATGGTCGAACTCAAGGCCCGGGTACACTTCACATTCAGAATTCCTTTCCATCTCATGCACAGCCGCGTCCGCACAGCTTTTAAAAGTATACTCAACCACAGATGAACGTGAACAGATGAGCTCACATGTGCAGTACCATGGGGTGCGCAGCTGTGTGCGAGCCCTCTTGTTGACGAAAATAACGTAATAAAGTTTTTTGCCTTATTGCAACGCTCTGTTCTGCACTTGCACAAACTACGTTGCAATGCAATAATTGTACAAAATGTAATTTATGTGAAAATATGAAGTCTGTTAACGCCCGTTAACTTATTAATTTATTTATTAATTTTTTGTCTACTGTTTATTGAAATTTTCTTCAAGGAAAAGAGATTAAACCAAAAAGCAACTGTGCAAATTTAGAACCCATCCCAACCCGTCCCACCCCCTGGTATGCTTCAAAATAAATAAAATAAATAAAATAAAACTTTTTTTTTTAATACCGTATTTTCCGGATTATAAGTCACACTTTTTTTCATAGTTTGGCTGGTCCTGCGACTCATAGTCAGGTGCGACTTATCAAAATTAATTTGAAATGAACCAAGAGAAATGAACCAATAGACGGTAATGTTTTCTCTTGGTTCTAAATAAATGCGACTTATAGTCCAGTGCGACTTATATATGTTTTTTCCTCATCATGACGTACTTTTGGACTGATGCGACATATACTCAGGTGTGACTTATAGTCCGAAAAATACGGTAAATAAAATAAACAATAATAATAAAAATAAATGAAGTAATATTAATTCATAAATAACAATAAAATATTTTTTACAAAGATTTTAGAAAAGATGGCACAACATTAAAAACTGAAAGCCATAAATGTAATTTTTTTGACATTAGAACCATGTATACGAGAAGTTGAGAGATAATGTCCAACAAATACAAAGTCCAGGTTTGTGTGAGGAGGATTCCAATTGAAAAGTTTTCTTCTGAAAACTTTGTGGTATAATTTCAAAACGCTTGTCAGAACATTCTGTTTTTGCTATTATTAAATCAAATTATGTGTATGGTTATTATTATATAACTAAATGATATGAATGATATGTATATGAATTATATAACTAAAATTAAATAACTATATTTACAGATTTAGGTTAACTAAAGATGTCAGCCTTTATTCATTTTCTCTTCTTAGGAAACAAATCAAAGAAAAAATAAAACAATTCTACTGTTTCTAATATTCTTTATGTTGCTCAAAAACAAAATATTTTGTGTCCAGCAGAATTTTTTTATTTTTTATTTATATCATTTAAAAATTTCAGAGCTGTAACAACAATACCGTAATACCGTGATATTTTTGCTCAAGGTTATCATACCATCAAAATTTCATACCAACTCATGCCTATGCACAAATGCAGGTGGTCGACATGTGAGCTCTAGAAAGTCTTAGCTTTTTTTCAGTGTTTGCGCTATTGTCTCCAGAAGTGGTTTCCAGTAAAATGTCTTTGCACTCTTTAAACTTAAGTTGTGGCTATCTCATAACAAGCGCTTGTCAAAACGGGCATTTGTTCTTGTTGCAGTCTCCAGTACTATGTTGCTGTTGTTGTTCTGTCTCTTTAGTTTTTGTTTTGTACTCTAAACCAAGTCCTTGTGGAATGACGGATTACTCAAGACAAATTCAGTGCGCAAACATGACCTTCGCATAAGAACGCGTGGTTAAAGGGGGGGTGAAATGCTCGTTTTCACTCAATATCCTGTTAATCTTGAGTACCTATAGAGTAGTACTGCATCCTTCATAACTCCAAAAAGTCTTTAGTTTTATTATATTCATAAGAGAAAGATAGTCTGTACCGATTTTTCCCGGAAAACACGAGCGGCTGGAGGCGTGACGTGTGGGCGGAGCAAAAGAATCACGAGGGCCAGTAGGCTTTTGCGTTGAGAGCGTTTAGAAGTTGTGACATTACGGTGAGAAAAAAAAAAACGATCATCCAAAACAAACCATGGCTAACAGTCAGATTCAGCCGTTTATTTATGATCCAGAATCAGATCCTGAGGCTGAAACTGAACGAGAGCAGCAGCAGCTACGACTCGCTCCGGGTCTCCGGCATGGGAGGCGGACGCACTAACAAGGAGGCAATGAATGTCTGTGCTCTCAGTGCTCTGCTATATGGGAGCGCGCGCTCTTCCGGCAGACGTGCCCTTAGGACCCATATAAGGAAATTCCGCTCCATCTAACGTCACACAGAGCCATACTCGAAAAAAACTTTCCGAAACTTGTGACAAAGCGGAGTCAACACCTTTGGGAACAAAAATACTCCTTCAAACGTACAACTTAATTTTTGAAACTTTGTCCATGTTTAGCATGGGAATCCAACTCTTTAACAGTGTAAAAAACACAGTATGCATGAAACAGCATTTCACCCCCCCCCTCTAAAAATTAAGTGGTGCGCATACAGTACACACGGTTAAAAATCAGGGGGTGCACATACAGAACGAGTGTGCTATTCTGGTAATTAAATGTTCATCACATCCACTATATGCCACAGACCCTCGCGTATACTTTGGGATTAAAGGGATACTCCACCCCAAAAATGAAAATGAATCACTTACTACCCCCATAAAAACTTTGTTCATCTTCGGAACACATATTAAGATATTTTGGATGCAAACTGGGAGGCTTGAGACTGTCCCATAGACTGCCAAGTAAGTTACACTGTCAAGGTTCAGAAAAGTATGAAAAGCATCTTCATAATAACATTGAGTCAGAGACTTTCATAACATGGAGTCAGAGACATTCGGATCCATATGCAGTACTTTATTTTCTAGAGCGGTCAAGCAGGCAGAGATCAGAGAACAGCGTCAGGTATGTCAGGGGATATCCAAAATCAGCAACAGAAGCAAGCAGAGGTCGGGGCAGGCAGCAGAGAATCACAGTCGTTATACACAATCCAAGATCAAACACTGAAGGAACAAACACAGGGAAAACGCTCGGAAATGCCAGACAGAACTAAACAAGACTTCTCCCTTTATGAGAGTCCAAACACCGTTTATATAGGGGAGTGGTAATGGGGAACACCTGGTGGTGATTAGTCCTAAGCATGAGATTCTGGGGAATGGAGTTGGAAATGGAAATTCAACAAGTCCTGAGTGGAGAGCCCTCTTATAGGTGTTCATGGGCACTCAGTGGTTCAACCGTAATGTTATGAAGCGATGAGAATACTGTTTGTATGCAAAAAAATTTTTTTGACTTTATTCAAAAATTCCTTTGTCAACAATGTCCTTAGTGTCTCTCTACATCACTTAAACTGCCCACACTCTTCTGTGTCAGACGCGCCACAAGGATGTGCTGTTATCTTTCAAAATCAAAGCATAAATACTTGTAGAACACAGTGCATCCTTGTTGCACCGTGGACACAGGAGAGCATACCCAGCATTCGCTTCATAACGTTACAGTTGAAATACTGATATTCTGACGATGTCTTTCACACTTTACTGAACCTTGACAGTGTAACTTACTTGGCAGTCAATGGGACAGTCTCAAGCCTCCCCTGTTTTCATCCAAAATATATTAAATTGTGTTCAGAAGGCGAACAACGCTTTTATGGGTTTGAAATGATATCGGGGTAAGGGATTAAAGACAAAATTTTCATTTTGGGGTGGAGTATCCCTTTAACCCGAGTGGGGCATCAGAGGCTGTAAATCCTCATCTAGAGCCTCGGCAATACTTTGCACAGGATTATAATGATGTGTGAAGCCTTCTGCCAAACTACCCTGATTTAAAAAATAAATAAGTTAATATCTTGAGGATCATGCCTTTGAGGATTAGTATTTGTAAGGATTTAGTAGCTGAATTCTATGCAGAAAATGAAGCTCCTTGTGCTCAAATTGTGATTCAGGGTAGGTTTGCA
Source organism: Carassius auratus (assembly GCF_003368295.1). NCBI lineage: Eukaryota > Metazoa > Chordata > Actinopteri > Cypriniformes > Cyprinidae > Carassius > Carassius auratus. Next base: position 19,372,095 of record NC_039262.1, read on the forward strand.
GTGTGAGCCTGCGATAAACTGGGATTGTAATGGGGTTAGTCATATGCCTTTCTTGTACCTAAGGGGCCATTTACATGACAATGTTTTCAGCCAAAAACAGGAAAAGATTTATGCGGTTTTGCCTGTTCGTTTACACAACAACTGTGTTTTGGGGACTGAAAATGCATATTTTTCTAAATGGGTTTCAAAGTGAAAGTTTGATGTGTCAACTACTGGCATGGCATACGTAATACAAAGTTTTTTTGCGGATATGTGTAAATGTGAATTGGTTTGAAAATGTTTTTAAAAAGAAAACTTTTTAAAAAATGCAAGGGAAAACGTTTCGATTTTTGACTACATTGTTGTCATGTAAACATGACCTAAGAAATGAGTGTAGGTGTATATGCACTTTAATGATTAACCTTTACATCAGTGTTAGTGAGGTCACAGACGGCAGCTTCTGGTGTCAGTCAGAACACAACAGCTGTTTGTAGGGGTTAGCTGTCTATTTCTGTCTTTTAGATCTCTCTCTCTTATTCTGTTTCTCACCATCTCAACACTCATCCCCATAATTTTGCCCAAAGTTTCCTTTCGGATTGCGTCCTAATATACAGTATTACTCAGTTAAAATTGTATGTGCACCTCTGAGCACTCATTCTGTAAACATGAATTATACCCTTTCTTTATAATTGTCCTTAGCCCTGCCTATGCTCTATTAGGTTCTGTTGGAAAACTGTTATGTAACACATCTAAATGACAGTAGCTTTGGTCCAAACTCATTGGATTGTGGTTAGACTGACAAAACTTTCTTTCCGTAATGGGCAGGGAAAAGCAGGTCTGGGATAATGCTGCTCCAGTTGCTACACTACAACTTAAGACTGTGCCTTTAATGAGAGGGATAACAGGCCTAGATGGCTGATGGCAAAGGGAAGCCTTTGTGAATGGCAATATCCTCTTGGAATTAAATTGGCAAGTTTAGCATTGCTCCTTTGGAGGGGAGATTTTATTTAGTCCAGCATTGGTTTTCCCCCCACCCACCCACCCACCCTCTCTCTCTCAGCTGCTCCTGTTTTTTTCCCCAGCAACTGGTAGAAATCGATGCAGTTGTTGAAGAGGGGAGTCTATAAGAATATATGAATAGGTGGCTCGAGAATGAGTAGGCTATATTTGTGGCCTCAGGGAGTGCTCAACCCCAATGATGTGCTGCTCTCTCTTCATTATCTAATTTCCCCTCTCTCTGTGTTAGGTGTAAACACACAGAATCATAGAGGGAGCAAGGGTGGGCCCGTCAAAATAGAGGTTGTCTTCTCTAGCTGACAGATCTGTGTGTGGTCTTTCAGGAATTGGGAAATTGGAATTGGTTTGTGTTGCACTGTACATCGGCTTTCTAATGAAAATGGTCCTATTATTCAACAAGCTCAGAACTGTTTGGCCTGGTGGTGAAAAAGCATTTTAGTTTATACTGAATTGTTGGTCAAAAATGCATATTGTTCTGAATTTGCATTTTGATCTTAATACAAATACACTAAGTATATTTATAATTAGCTAAATATAATCAGCTTTCTTCCTTCATATTTTTATAATTATCAAAAAATCTTCCCCCTTTTTATAGACCAGCCAAGAAATTGTGCCCTTCAGGTAAAATTAATCAAGTTCTTTGCTAAACGTGCTTTGGCATGTTTAAGTTGTTCTAACAAATTTCCTAATTTAAATACTTTTAGTTTCAGATAAAATGCGTGAAGTTTCACTTCAGATTTGCCTTTGCGTACTACCTAAAGAATATCCAGTGCTGGGAATCCCCAGCGTTATAGCTTCAGGCCGAATTAGCCTGGATTTAGAGTAGTCTGACACCGCAAAACACAAAGCAAAGTCAATGAATGACTGTAAAGCAATCACCAGGAACGAGTCTGTTGTTGGTTCTTTTGGCAAGCCGTGTTAGATCATAACTAAACTGTTTTACTTGCATGATATTCACTTACTGGATAATTATAAAGGAAAAGATTTCCGGTTCAAGGCCAGTTGATGCGAGCCGATGGACAGTGAAGGGTTAAGTATGTTTCCTGTAGGAGAATATATTAAATGTGGCCATAATCACATTGCAGGAATGCAGTCAGTGTACTCTTGTGAAACACCCCCTAAGCCCTGGCTCTGCTCCACTCTCTCAGCGCCTCACACAAAGATGGCTTTGTTCTCTCCCCCTCTCCCTTTTCTCTTTCTCTTTCCCGACTTTTCATTTCTTTGCCTCCTTTTAACTCTCATTTGCTGTCCTCTATCCCAGTTTTACTTTCCTTCTCTCAGCCAGTAAGTCAGCGGTCCTCTTTTCCACTTTTACTTTCTCTCTTTTTCATGGATTCTGGGTTTTTCCCATACCTTCCCCTACTTTTATTTTGTTTGGAAGATCATATTTCTGGACTGCCATGTTTCATTTTGTTCATGTTGTGTAATTGCTTGTTTTCTCTAGAAGAAAATATTTATGATTTATAAAGAAAATCATTCTTTTTTTTTTTTACATCGCCCAACCAGAGAACCGTATCTACAGTGTGCTTTCAATGACTAAATTATCAGATATACTTTAATGCAAAATTGTGTTTTGCATTGTTATTGATGACCATTTTAGAACCAACCTGTCTGCAGAAGTTTGAGAACCTGACCAAATTGTCACCAAAACAACTTTGAACTTCACACTTTAGTTATGTTGTGAGACGCTTCCCAAGCTCATATTAGAGAGTCATTGAGAGAATTGTCTTGCTTAGAGGCGGTTCATTTTCAGTTACTGATTTATCCAGGTGTTGGGTAATTTCTGGAAATTTGTTCCTTCTTGCCTGTTCAATTGGTGAAAAGACGTGCAAGAACTGGTGGGATTTCTTCTAGGAACCGTCATCTGGTCACATCTCAGACTGCAGCTGCTGCTCTGTATTCCAGCCACACGTTTATCCATGTGAATATGGAAGTACCAGATGAAAGCCTCTGCATTAGCCATGTTTCCCTTAAGATTCATTCGTTTCACAGGTGCTGGTGCTTCACCAGTGCTCATTGAGTGTATGTGTGTTGTTATACAGAGGCACATGTGCAGATTTCTGTCTGTACTTATGTGTCAATGTCATTGTTGAACAGAAACCCCCTTCTATTTCAGTGCTAAACAGAATGACTCACCCAGTCAAAGCTGCAAATGTCCGTACTCCCAGGACTCAGTGTTCCTCTTTCAGCAGAGGGCATTGCATACATGGGTACCAAAACTCCTCTTCAGTAACTTTCAGTCAAACCCAGACAGACAGAGCCCTGTCAGTTGGATTCTCCTTCCTGATCCCCAAGGCCTAGCCTGTAAAGAATGAGGTTAAGTTGAGCTACATGAATGACCCTGACCCTACCTCCAATGAAAAACAAGCCTGCAAACAATGGTGTTTACTGTCAATGGTGGTTATCGTCAAATTCATTAAATTTATATTGAGATTATGTAAGGGCAATTACACAACTGCAATCCCCCATTTCTGTTCTTCATATTTTGGCTCTGTTGAAAAGCCGCAGTGTCCTCAAATCTCCACAGAGAAAATGGAGCATTTCTGAGTTAGAATTTTTTTTTTTTTTGCTGATGTCCCCAGCCTTGGCTCACAAAGGACAAAACGAGGCCCTTATTAAGCTGCCCCTTCGCCAGGCCACATGGAGGATTTGCGAGGTTCAGTGGTATCTGCAGAAACAACAAGGGAACAACGAAACTCTTCATTCTGTCAGGAAAGCATGGCAGAGGATCCTGGACCTACGGTCTGTTTTCAACTTATTTGAAGCCTGGGCAACATGAAAGTACCATTTTTTTTTTTTTTAACCCAGCGTGTCTAAGCTGAAGCCTCACATTATTTTCACACAGATAAACTTGAAACAAAAAGCCCTGGCTGACTCAATGTTTCCAGCAGGGTGAGGAGTAGATGGATTTTACAGAGCTGTACCATGTGTCTTGGCCGGTACCGCACTGACTCATTATTAGCAATCAGTGTTGGATCTGGATGCCTTAAGCTGCTGTGGTTCTGCGGGGTAAAGGCTCCCATGATTGTGAAACGTTTTTCGAGCTGCTCATCTCTGTAATTTAGCAATTTGGTTTGATTATTGTCGGGGTTTTGTTTCGACTGTACCCAGAATAGCTTGGGGGGTTTCAAATCATTTCTGTTTCCTAAGATATGCTACTCAAGTGAAGAAACAGATTCTGATCGGGCTGACAGGTTCTCCACAGCTCTGGTTTCTCAGTGCCCAGACCGATGTGTCCCCCTAATGAGAAGATTTCTGGACTGCGGTGCTCCAGGTGAAGGGGCCCTTTCTGTGTTACCTTATACAGCAGCAGGTTTCACTGAGGTGTTCATTTCAAGAAACCTTTTATCTCCTCCCAGCCCTCCAGACTCCATCAGAGCTTCATAAATCAAAGAGGCAGAGTCGCAGGGGTTGACACGAGAGCCGTCGAGAGAAGTCGTCTCTTGTTCGCTCTGTGCTTGTCCTGGTTCAGCAAGTTGGGCCTTGCGAACCGGGTCACTTATTTTACATCTGTACTACTTCATGCAACTACTGTGTTCTCAAAGCACTTATATGCATGCCATTTCTAGCATGAAGAACGGTGAACGTCAGGCCATGAACACCCCTCCTAAGCTACAGGTTTCCATTTGCTATTTCCTGTCTTGCTACTCTACTAAGGACTTGCCCCATGTGTTCTGCTTTATGGAGTAATAAAAAAGCATAATAGCTCTCATCTATTCTTGTTAACAGCACAGTGTGCGCTTGTCTGAGTGTGACAAAGGGTGAGAAAAAGACTGGATATGAAGTGAATTTGGAGCGGCCCCCTTGAAGGCATATGTAAACATTTACGGTTTGTCTCAAGCTGCTGGTGTGATTACAGAGGCCGTACTGTACAGAGGCAGTCAAATGGAAAATGCAGAGCACATGAGTATGAGTGGCCTACTTGCTGGAGAGCATTTCCCGACCACTCTGCTTCACTTTATTAGGAGGGAGCTGCCTCTCAAAACTAATGTGTTGCGTCTCATATAGAGGCTTGTTGGGAGATCCATTCAACATCCGTCTACACTGTTCAAGTATGTTTATGGGATTGCTTCTCTCCAGATTGAATAGATGCCGTAGTATAGGGAGGGGATCAGTCTTGGTGGCATAGAGTGACGCAATGGAAATGCAACCAGATGAAGTAAATGGTTGTTTGTAAGCAGCATGTTCACGCTTAGAACATTGGAATACCAGCCATGTGAAATCAGCAGTCAGTTTTGAAGGATTCATCCAATACAAACCCTCTTATTATGATGTGTCATGTGTTGTTACTGGTTGTTATTGTTACAGGGAACTGGAGAAATCAGTCATGCCTGTTATTACACCAAGCATGGAAGTTGCCAATGTGTGGGATGCTAGTATCACTCAAAGGTTGTACATTGTACAAGGTTAAAGGTGTTCACATTGATTGCGATGTGTGATGTCAAAGCGACAGACATCATTCTTTTTCAGTGAAAGCCCAAGTAATGGAGATAGTTGCTGATGCAACAGCTTTATACAAATAAGCAATGCAGGGAGTGCCTACAGTGATCTTCCAATTGATGCAGATTTTTTAGCGCTGTCTGTAGGAAATGTGGCTTCACTGGAAGTTTGGTGTTCATGTATTTGCTTTCTATTCTAGGGCCCCATCATGAGGTTTAGACTGAAAATGAAACAAGACTAGCACCCAGCCTCATGGGAGATGTTTTTCTCATGAAAAACCAGAGCTTGGGCATCAAGGGGTTTCATAATAAGCATCACGGCCACAGGAATGACTGTAGCAAAACATAGCTGGATGTGTACTTAGCCATGTTCTACATTGTCGTCCCCCACAAACCGTGCCACAGTAAATTTGGCACTCATTTCCCTCAGCTGCTTACTTGGGGTATGTTTGCTTGGGTTTTATGGGAATTCATATTGAACGTTTAACCACTTCGGTTCCTTACCAAGACTAATAGCACCGTATATTACAATAGACAAACAACCAAACGGCTCTGTGGAACCCTTATTTTCTCCCACAAACTTTCACTCAAATTGATGTCTGTGTAAATACTGTATATATGAGTATAATACCTTCATGATGTCAGTCTGTGCCAAAGTATAACCAACCCCTATTTTTCTTGTCATGTCTGTTTTGGAGTCTTTTTTGTAGCAATTTCCAGAAACATGAGTTAGTTAAGTTTAATAAGGTAAAAACGGTAACACTTTAGAATACTGTTTCTTACTTACTACATAACTAATAGGGAATTATTGAAGAACTAACAGGTGATTATTCATTAACACTTAACTCACTACTGTTAACTACTAAGAAAGATGTGTTAGCTAATCAGTATGTAATATAATTTTATGATTGTGTTAAGTAACAGTTAACTAATCAGTAACTAATATATTCTGTGAAACCTCCTGAAGAACTACTATTAATTATCTACTAGTTAAGGTTCAAGAAAAATAACTATGAAGTAACTACTAATGAACAGTTTTACGCAAAAAAAAACACTATAATAATCAGGCTGTGGCCCACAAATCAAGTACTGGAGTAAAAGTACAGATACCCCAATTAAATATTACTCCAGTAAAAATAAAAAGTAGGCCTATTCATTTTCAAAATTGCTTGAGTAAAAGGACAAATACAAAGTACTACTACGGTAGCAACTTTATTACAGCCCACTTATTAGCCTATAATGTAAATTAAATATGGATTTTGTTTGCTTCTAAATGTTTAACTTTTGATTATGAAATGTTTGTTAAATTAGTTAAAATGTGGGCAGTATACATGTTAAAATGGAATAAAATATGCTGTATTAAGAAATGTTCTCATCTGAAATAAACAGATTTTAGTCAAAATGATGTAGTTTATTATTATTTACTAATAGGTTCACTTTAGAATTCTGTTTCAGGTCTCAAGTCCTGCAAAATTATCTGATAATTGTTTATTAATTACTAATAGGTTCCCTATGTTTTCACTTTAGAATACTGTTTTAGGTTCTAAGTAATTCCTGCAGAATTATCTAATAATTCTTTATTAATTACTTCTGGGTTCTGAACATTTCACTTTAGAATATGCCTAATGTTTCAGGTTCAAAATAAGTCCTGCAGAATTATTTGTTCATTAATTATTAATTACTAATGGGTTGCCCATGTTTTCACTTTAGAATACTGTTTCAGATTTTAAGTAATTCTTCAGGAATTATCTGATAATTCTTTATTAATTACTAATGGTAACCCAACATTTTCACTTAAGAATAGGCCTAATGTTTCAGGTTCAAAATAAGTCCTGCAGGCTTTGCCTTACATAAAGAAAGTTAATTAATGATAATTTATATAAAATATAAAAACTAAGGTAAGTTATCGCAAGGTACTGGGGTCATAGTAGGGTTCCTATTGCAAGCTGATTTCTTACAAAACACACTCACAAAACAATTGACTACTACAAAACCTCTATAAAATGTATTACATTTATTAATATTGCATTTTTATACTACTATTACTATTGCTAATAAAATTTATATGAAAGGGTCACAATTCAATGTAATTGTGTAAAACTGTTCATTAGTAGTTACTTCATAGTTATTTTTTCTTGAACCTTAACTAGTAGATAATTAATAGTAGTTCTTCAGGAGGTATGACAGAATAAATTAGTTATTGATTAGCTAACTATTACTTAACATTGTCATAAAATTATATTACATACTGATTAATTAACACATATTCCTTAGTAGTTAACAGTAGTGAGTTAAGTGTTAATGAATAATCACCTGTTAGTTCTTCAATAATTCCTTATTAGTTATGTAGTAAGTAAGAAACAGTATTCTAAAGTGTTACCGTAAAAACTAGGGAGACAGTGATCAACACTAAAGGGTCGACCAAAAAGGTCAAATAAATGGATAAAGAGAAATCTTGCAGATGGCAAGTTTTAGAAATCATTTGTATTCATGTTGTCTTTAAACTCTAAAATTATTAAAGGGGTCATATGATGCAAATAGAATTTTTCCTTTCTCTTATATATATATATATATATATATATATATATATATATATATATATATATATATATATATATATATATATTTAGATAGATATAGATTGATATAGATATAGCGTACAACGGGAATAAAGGTGCCCGGGTGTAAAAGGTGCCTTTGATATTAGAAAAACTCAAATGATTCAAAGCGTCAAACGCGTGTGAAATCAGCTCTGAAATGCGTTACTCGGCCCGGTGACTTTTTATGAATGGTGGTGAGAATTTGAGATTGCCTAGTGCTGTCATAAGATTCCCAAACGGTTGCGATTTAATTATAAAATAGGCTGTAGTCTGACGTGCTACATGTCTGCTGTTACAGTACTGTTTAGTTTTGATTCAATGTAAGTGCTAGCTCTGCTTGGTTTGAGCCACTTTATTTTATTTCAATTCAATTTAAGTTTATTTGTATAGCGCTTTTTACGATACAAATCATTGCAAAGCAACTTTACAGAAAATTTAGTTTCTACAATATTTAGTAGTAGCTTATAAGTGGTGACTGTCAGCTTATGTGCATATGATAGGAATTTTCAGAAAGACGTAGTCAACCAGACCATGAACACTATTAACAGCAATTATTATGTGATTGCATAGTAAGTAGCAATATTTGTTAGTTCTGTTTGTTGATTCAGGGTTAGCATGATCTGAGGTCCTCTGAGGGTCAGCATCATCTCTTCTCAGGTGTTCTGGATCCAGACTGGAGCTTGTGTGAATCCTAGTTACCAAAGCAGAGACAAAAATAGAGACATAATTAGCGTAGCTTCTGTTTCAACCAAGTAAAATTAATTTGTTTAACCCAAGCTAAAGAATAATAATGCACATTGGATCAGATACAACTGCAGTCACAAATTATGAGATGCATTATTCAAATGCTTGGCGAAAGAGATGTGTTTTTAATCTAGATTTAAACAGAGAGAGTGTGTCTGATCCCCAAACATTATCAGGAAGGCTATTCCAGAGTTTGGGAGCCAAATGCAAAATAGTGAACTCTGCTATCCTAGGAACTACCAAAAGTCCAGCGTTTTGTGACCTTGGGGAGCATGATGGATTGTAGCGTGGTATAAGGCTAGTTAGATACGCAGGAGCTAAACCATTTAGTGTCTTATAGGTAAGTAATAATAATTTGCAACTGATACAGAACTTAATAGGTAGCCAGTGCAGAGACTGTAAAATTGGGGTAATATGATATTTTCTTGACCTGCTAAGCACTCTAGCTGGTGCATTTTAGACTACCTGTAGCTTGCTTATTGAAGATGCTGGACAACCACCTAGAAGTGCATTACAATAGTCCAGTGTTGAGGTCATGAATGCATGAACTAGCTTTTCTGCATCTGAAACAGGTAACATGTTTCTTAGCTTGGCAATGTTTCTAAGATGGAAGAATGCTGTTTATGTAACATGGGAAATATGGTTTTCAAAAGACAAGTTGCTTTATAAAAATAGAAGAGGACCTAGGACAGATCCTTGTGGTGCTCAATATTTTACTGGTGATAAATGAGATGACGCCCCATTTAACTAAACAAAATGGTAGCGGTCGGACGGTTAGGAACTAAACCATCTTAAAGCCAGCCCTTGAATACCTGTATAGTTTTGTAATCGATCTATGAGTATGTCATGATCTATGGTGTCGAACGCAGCACTAAGATCAAGTAAGACTAGAAATGAGATGCAGCCTTGATCTCACTCAAGAAGCAAGTAATTTGTAATTTTAACATGTGCAGTTTCTGTGCTATAGTGGGGCCGGAAACCTGACTGAAATTCTTCTTACAGACATTTTTTTTTTTGGAGGAAGGAGCTCAATTAAACACAACTTTTTCGAAAATTGTAGACATAAATTGAAGATTTGAAATAGGCCTATAAATTGCCAGTACACTAGGATCTAGTTTTGGTTTCTTAATGAGAGGCTTAATAACCGCCAGCTTGAATGGTTTTGGGACCTAAAGATAACGACGAGTTAATAATATTGAGAAGTTCTTCTGCTACAGGTAACAACTCTTTCAACAACTCTATTTGCATTTGGGAATGCAACATTTAGTCATTAGAAACTTATAAATCTGTTGTTTACAAAGAAGTTTCAGAGTCACATAATCCTTCAGAAATCATTCTAATATGCAAATTTTCTGCTCAAGAAACATTTCTTATTATTATCAATTTCAAAAACAGTTTCCTGCTTAATATTTTATGTGGAAACAATTAATACCACTGAAACATTTGTATAATATTTTTTTTTTTAAAAGAGAGAGAAATTAATAACTGTTCTTTAAGCATGAAAGTGACGAAAAGTGAGTGAAAACATTAAAAATGATTTCTATTTAATAAATCCATTAACAAATTTAATTAATATATTTGATAAATGCAAATAAATGCTATTCATGAAACTTTATATTTATCAAAAATTCCTGAAAAATAAAGTGTATCACCATTTCCACACAAAATATGAAGCAGCAAAATTGTTTTCAACATTGATAATAATAAGAAATGTTTCTCAAATTAATTGTAATGATTTCTTAAAGGTCATGTGACACTGAAAAGTTGTGATGAAGAAAATTCTGCTTTGCATCGCAGGAATAACATTACATTTTATAAAATATTAAAATTTAAAACTTATTTTGTATTTGTAATAATATTTCACAATATTTCTTTTTTCTTTTTTTTTACTTTTTGATCAAATAATTCAGCCTTGATGAACAGAAGATAGTTATTTCAAAATCATTAATAATTGTAATGTTTCCAAACTTTTGGCAGGTACTTTAATAATAATAACAATTCTATATACTTTACTATAATATATTATAGTACTTTATTATATTATTATATTGTTGTCATGATTTTTAAATGCTGCCTTTTATTTTTTACAGAACAGTATGTATTTTTACAATATAACATATATCTTTTAATGTGCTAAAATACATATATTACATATTAATAATGAGTGCTTGGGGCGTGGCTTGGGGCATGGTCAGATTTTCCTTCTTTTTTTGTCTCTAGCTGATCAAATGCCTGAGATATATATATATATATATATATATATATATATATATATATATATTAATTTATTTTTATAAAATAGATTGTTACATGTTAAATTGCATCACATTTAGGGATGACAATTTAAGGATAAAAAAAAAAAACTTGTTAATACCAAAAAAAGTTAAATAATTGAAAAAGTCTGCACACTCCCTACAAACAGGCTGCTTTTTGTTTAAAGAATAGCTGGTTTTCTATATTGAAGTCTCTTCACAGTTTAGCCACTTTGTTTTAATGGTTTAAAAAATATAAAAATTAATTTGTATCCTTTTATGTTTTTTAGGGAATGAAAACCCAGAAAGTGTTTTAAACCAGGGAACCGATCCAGGGCTTCAGCCAATCAGAGTGAGGTCGGGGTTCATCTGCAACCTTTCCCAGGCCACACCTTCTACTTGTTAAGAACTTCCTTTGGCCCCAGAATGCAGTGGCCGTTATTGCCCTATTTAAAGGCCAGTAAACAAATGTGAAGTGACTAATGTTTTCTATGTCAGTTCAACTCTCAATGCCGTCCATTATCTGAAACTACGGTGTGTGAAGGTTATTTTGACGGTCATTTGGTGACTATAGTGACTACCATGACTTATACAGAATTTAATATTTATCATCCACCATAGCTATTCCTAACACCACGCCTGCTCTATTATTTCTTTCAGGTACAAGCTATGGTTAACCATTGCAGGAACATGTGGAGGACATACACAAAGCAGACGGATTGGACTTTGTATAACATTACCTCCGTTCTCATCCAGTTAGAAAACTGCAACATCAGTCAGCTATTGATTGACAGCTGTATTTTTCCTCTCGCTGCTCGTGTGATAAGACGGCAGTCTTGGACAAACGCTACTTGACCCTGGCTGGCCGTTGCCATGGATTCTGTTCCCATGACTCCTGTTCCCATGGTTCCTTCAGCCTTAAAGGGAAGTTTGTCTGATTAGATGAACAATGGTGTTATTTTGGCTGGTTCCCCCTTTTTCGCCTTGTTTTGCGTTTCGTTGTATATGTGCACAGATACGCATTGACACATTCTTTGTATTTATTTTTATGACTTGTTTCTTCCTAATAGGCTTTTATATAGAGTTCTAACATTAATAAATGCAAACTCAAGGTCTTCCAAACTCTTAATTATTGTGATTTCATTAGTAGAATCTGCTCACAGTGCAGACGTCAGGGACATCTTTAGCCCTCGGCCAGCAGATAAAGTCAGTTGTGACAGCCGAACACGCAATGCTGAGTAGGTGTTCTTTCTGTCTATCTTTCTCTTTCATCCTCTTTCTGTATATCTCTCCTCCCTTCCCCCCATAAGCGGGCTGATAGGCTGAGAGTTGACATGTTTTTACAGATCTTTTAATGGTTGACCTGTGGCGATATCACTGCCTGTGCCTGTAGTGGAGGGAGGAAAACTCTCCTTCCTCGCCTGTAAACCGGAAGGCAAAAATCAGAGCAGAGAGTCATGAGATCCTGACGTGGGTGCAAAACGTCCACAGCGATCAGTTCTCATCCAAACCCATCCAAACCAGCCACACAAAAAGATCATGCACATGGGCTAGATGTCAAATATCAGTAGATTTCAACTAGCCTTGATTCTTTTCTTTTTTTTTTTGCAGTGTTTGTTTTTGAATTGATAAAATTGGATGCTTGTGATCTCAAGTCAGTTCTGTTTGGAACCTTTTGTTTTGTTCTGCTTTCTTAGGCTTATTTAGTTCTTGCACTGGCTTGAGGTTAAACCGACAACCACACGTTCCCTTATCTAGAAACTCCCCGAAATGCCCCTTTTAGTGCAAATCGTTTCAATCTTCTGATACTGTGAACTCGAGAGCAGAGCTCTTTTTTGATTATTCATTGCACTCTGAAACAAAAAAAGCTGATGGAGTTATTACAAAGTCTATGCGGGTATTGCTCAACTGCGACTTTGGCCTTATTCCTCATGTCTGTTCTTAAAGGCATAGTGACCCACAGCCCTGGTGCAAATGGACACGCACTGTCAAGTGTGTGTTCCTGAAAGAATAACTAACAATTATAGCACTTTTCCCAAAAATGACAAGCACTGGATGGCTGTTATGCTTTGCTACATAATGTTTTAAAGGGTTGCCTCATATAAAAAATTATATTATGTCATTAACTTCCTCATGAAAAAGACCCAATGACAATTATATACAGTAAAAATAAATTATACAATGTTATGACTACACTGTAAAAAAATTTGACATTTTAATATATTTTAAATATTATATATATATATATATATATATATATATATATATATATTACTCCAATCTTCAGTGTTGCATGATCCTTCAGAAATCATTCTAATATGCTGATTCCCTGCTCATAAAACATGTCTTATGACCAATGTTGAAAAAAGAAGCTTCTTAATTGTTGAAATGGTGATCTGTTTTCTGTTTTTATCTTTCTGACCCCACACTTTTAAACCGTAATGTAATATCTCATTTTATTACATCTAATATGGTTAGTAAATGACAACAGGGTTTTCCATGAACTATTTCTTTAAAGACCGAAGGCTAAAGCATTGAAACTGCTGAACTTTGTACTGCTCAGATGGTCATCTGGCTCCTATCTGCTACGATTGTATTCATGATCACAGCTTTCCTCAGGAATCTCTCTCGAAGGGAAATTAAACTAAACCAAGCAAAGACTGCTTGTTCGGTGACGCAGGGAGCAAACATGCTCTATAGACTGCTAGTCCCAGCACAAGACCTCTCCTGACTGTTACTACAGTAACAAACTGTCTGTTCTCAAGGGGCCTGTGCTTTCTATCTAGTAGTCCCGTCATTGCCGGTACTTTTGAATGAGATTCAAAAAGCCATAGACATCCGTGCCAGGAAAAGACACAGTTCAGGGGCTCTTCACATCCTCACCACTGGGCCGGGACTGAATTTTGATTTCCTGTGTTTGAGCACTTTTCCAGGAAAACAGTTTGAGCTGTTTAGCTGGTTCATTTACAGCCCCCACGTCTCATAGCGTTAAGCTGTATTGGGATCAGTGTGGAATGCAAGTTTGTCGAGGAATAAGAACTTATCCAGGGAGAATGTCAAAATATGGCATGAAATAATAAGCACAGCTGTTTGAATTGGAGTTGAGTATCAGAGCCAGTGGCCTTGCTATGATGAACTTACAAAAACAACTTTTTGAAACCATTTTGACGCAACAAAAAGACAGGGTCAGTTTGCTTATAAATAGGTGTTTTATTGATTTAAACTGCAATCTGTCGTTACAAAAGAAACATATTGATGTGAACAGCAGTAGCTGCTAACATAGGACACATTCGACTGTAGCTCGCTCATTGTCAATCCTGTTAACCTTGAATTTCAACGAAAATCTATATAACGACTCTGGATTACAATCCTAAAAAGGTTCAAGACTTTTGGAATGTACTGTTAGGCACTTAGCAAATAGAAGTGGTCCAAAATCTGTAAATAAATACGAATTTTGAGTCATAAATCAAAACGACACATGCTTGCTGGTGTACATAACATGGTTTCAAAATGAATACACAAATGCATCTTTAACAATTCCCTTATTAACTGTCCGTTTAGATCGAAACGCTGCTGCGATTAGAGGTTCGGACCACTGCGAGGGTCATGAGATTTGTACTATAATGCATTTACTGTCTACGATTTGTTCATATCAAAAGTCGTCTTAAAGAGAGGATCCCAGTCTAAACATCAGATTTCTAAAATCACAGGCACAGGACTGTTATTGTCAAGACAACTCGGTTTACATTCTAGACGGTCAGAGCCAAATAATAAAGGATTATAGAGGCATAAACATCCTGAAACTGCAGTCCAACATTAGGGAGAAGAAAAATAAATAAAATGCAAAACAATCCTCTTTGCATTCTCATTTTAAATTAAGTTTCACGTTAAAAATAAATCAAAAATGTAGTTACAAAATGTCATTGCAGTATAATATATTAACTGTTGAAACTTGACGAAACGACAATCTTACGATTAATACGGAAGATCATAATTTAATATAAAGGAAAATATATTCTATTGTTTCATTATCCAGATAAATACAAACAAAATAAAAAAAAATGCTTACAATCAGCAATAAATACATTTTGATAAGTTAAATAAGCACTGACAAGCAAAACTTTCAACTTTGAAAGTTCTCATTTGCAAACAGAAAATACCAACAATAATTGTAATGATGCAATAATAACTAGATTATAACAATGATAGGGGAAATACAATATTGAATTAATGATAGAACATTTCAACGATCTGTTTGCAACGAAACAATTAGTGGCCACTGAAGTCATATCTTTAGTGGTAACGTGAACAGGAAGGACATCTCTCACACATCTTCTCTCTTGCATAATCCCAACAACCAGAACACACTATTTTAGTGCAAGGGATCACATGTTCTAGGGATAATTACCACGGTGACAGCACATTTAGCACCACTAGATGCATAAATATCTTTAAGAATGATTCATACAAATCCAAGATGGGTTTGATTTATTTTCTTTAAACCTTTTCTATCCCAGATCTCCCAAAATCAATGTGACTCAACAAGTAGTAAATTAATTGTTTGATAGGCACTTAAAGTCCCGAGGATCTACCCGCGAGGGCCTTCTGCAAGAAAAGTGGCACTTCCAGGTCTGTAAAGCACATCGTTGCTATAATATTCAATAGATTCTTTAAAGGTCCTTGGAATACTTTTGAAAACTCTTGCTTTTTAGTTTCAACACTATGAACTAAATATGGTTTCGTTTAACATGATCCAGTGAGGATTTTGAGACCTCAACGTTTAAGTGGGCCTTGAGGGGAACAGCTCGTTGTTTTTGCATTACATCAGGCGTGTTAAAGACATCTAGGGAGGCTTGGGAATATGCCGAAGGTTGATGCTGCTGGGTAGTACACTTTCTGATTTGACTCAGTGGCTACGGAAACACTGTACTTTAGTCCACTTCTCTGCTGTAAACAAAGCAAGGACAGGAAGGGATTGCTAGGAGGAAAATGACTCTCTTTCTCGCCAGCTCTCTCTGTGCTTTCTCTCTCATGCCTGAAACCCCCGAGGGCAGGTTTTAATCGTCAGAGATGGAGAGTCTGCTGAAGATGGGGAGGCGACGTGTCGCGTCCAGCACAGGTGACTCGGATCCGCTCTGGCTGCCCAGGCTGCTCTGGTAACCCTCCTGGTCGGAGAGGGAATCCAGGGGGCTTGGGGGCGACTCGGACATTGGCCTGAAGAAGGAAGGTGTGGTGGGAGAATGAGGAGCGGGCAGATCAGGAACAGTGGTGCCATCTAAACTGGGCGCAAACAAGTTGGCAAACTCTTGACTGGAGTAAGTGAAGGGGTTGCTGGGCCACTCGTTGATGTTTTCGTTGGAAAATATGGGCGGAGGTGTGACAGAGGTCGGGCTGCCCTGGGAGCCACCTGAGCTTGTGAAACCGGCAAAACTGTAGCTGTGATGAAGGCGAGGTCGCTCCATCTTGTTGAAGGCGGAGAGAGGAGGGGGTCCGCATCGCTCCTCTGCGTTGTGGATGAAGTGACAGCGCGGCCCATATGGGCAATAACCAATGCTGTGGAAGGTGCGACAGAGCTCGGTCTTGTACTTGGGGTGGCGATTTAGACTACGAAGCTCGTGCATCCCATGGGCAAACTGGCACTTGTCACCATATTTACAAGTGCCATTCTCCTCAAAGGGCCTGCAGAGTTCGGTCTTATAGCGGCTTGAGTTGACCTGGCTGTTTCCGTTGGCACCAATGCACATGATGTTGCCCGGCCTTAGACGCTCCCCGTTCTCAGAGTAGGACCGGTCGCGGAAGCGGTTCTCCTTGTTGTTGCTGCTGCCGTTCATTGAAGCCGAGCCGTCCATCTTGAGGCTGTTGATAAATTGGTTCTGTGTCGATTTGGAACTGGTAACGGACACGGAGTGGCGGCGCTGGTAGAGTCCCACTGAAGGGTTACCCACCACCTTCCTGTCCAGCAGGGACCCGGTGGGGGTAAAGGGGTTATTGGCACCGGTGGTGGGGACAGACTGTAAATGGGAACTGGAGAGGGGACTGTTGTAGCTCATCACCTTATTGTTCTGAAAGTGAAGAGGAAAAAAAACAATGTCTCAAAAATGGTGCATGAATATGACTCCCTTTGCTCCAGATACCACCAGTGGGAGTTTATTATGTGTTGATGATATTGTCTGTTTTCAGGTCAGGTCTAGGGCCTGGATTTAATTCTGTTTTAAGGCTTATTTTCTTAGAGAGAGAACTAACGACCCTGAACTATTAACCTATGCAGCAATCTCTTAAAAGAAATTAAAGGTTTTATTAAGTCATAAAAGATGAAAACTCACAAGACTCGTGTATCATCTCCAGTACCTGCATAAATTGTGCGTAATACTATGATGATTTATTGCACAACCATCAACTACAAAAGCCTTTTTCTATGGTATTAAAGTTACAAAAACGTTTGTATAAATGTATTGGGGATAAGAACAGGATAGACAACATGTATGTCAGTTGGACAGCTCTGGCCATTGTATTGTATGGTATTATGACTTTATTTTTTTTATCTTGTTCAATAAGTGTCAGGTGGCTTGTGAAGTTTTATGCCAATAGTTCGACCCAAACTATTTTGTCATTTATTTGCCCTTCAAAACTCCATGCTAAATATTGAGCAATATTCCAGTTCTATTCAGGTCAACTGACAGCACTTTGTGAGGAATTAAAGTCATTACTGACTAATAATATTCCATCAGTAATAGCTCTCAAAGATGATTAGCAGTTGATTGTATCAAAATGTGGAGGGACATTCTAGTGTTGCTATATTACTGATGCCAAACACTATTGGTTCCCGTATGTCACGTGATAGCGACGCGATATTTGAAATGAATGACCTTCAAGAGCAACAGCAGAGGCTAAGATTAATTGCAATAATGACTTCAGGTTTAGCCCCTTCCTCACACAAAGCTATCATAACGCTTCAGACGACTCAGAATATTGCTCACCAGATATATAAACTACTAAGACAACACTGCACTGGAATAGCATGGGTGAGTAACTGTTCTTAAGTTTGGGGCAAACAACCCCAATCGTCGGTTTTAAATTTTAAAAGCGGTATACTGAGCCTTGTGTTGGGTTTCAATCTGTCCAACTGTGTGAAGGCAAGAACGCGTCCTGCGTGAACGCCCCTTAAAGCGTTCTGCTGAAAACGACTGCAACACGTCACAGGATGCGTTCTTGTATTCAAAACAGCTGCATGTTCACACAGTACAATGTTACACTGCTTACATATAGCTTTATATGCTTACCACTGACCTATAGATTATTTTAAAATATACATGTTACTAAACTGATTTGCCATAAATCAACCAAAAATTGTTGGTTAAATCCTATTGTGGTTAAGAAAGGTTAATTATAAAAAGTTGAAGCCTAACCCCAGAATGTAGCTCGTAATGGAGCACTCATTGATTTAATTCAAATGAAACCCAGACCTGTGAACTTCCTCCTTGTTGTGTTTAATCGAATCCAGGGCAAATAATGCACAACTTTATGTGACGCATACGTTTACTGATAACGCGTAAACGCGGATTAATTAAACTATTCTAATCTAATAGTTTTTCGGTACTCTTTCCTTATCGATTAGCAATCGATAACTGCAGATCATGAAAAGCTCAAGGCTAGATAAAAGTACACGAGCAAGATTCACGTCACACTCTTATGCTCTAAACACACACACACACACAGGCACGCGCACATAAGCCAGAAAAGTTTGACATCGGCGTTGAAAACAGCGTCTCAGACGATTGCTACATTTTCTGTATTAATATTGTGAGATATTGATCTGTTATTTGACCATTTAACTGTTAAAACACTTAAATCGACTTTACCAAAAATATAAATTACCTTATTCGTCACTTCGTAGTCGAAGAAGGAGGAAACAACAGTCGCACTCATTGTCGAATCGAGGGGTTGTTGTTGAAAATACCTAAAGTTGACAAACAGATGGTTTGTTAAGGCACAGTGGGAGTATTCCTGTGTTTGAAGGGTCTATGATATAGTTCTGCCCCGCAGAGAGCCCCCTCTGTCCTGCCAAAACTTGCGCGCATATCCTTTATAAAAACTCGCGCAGTCTTCCTTACGGACTGGGCGGGGTTATCGTTTGTGGACACGCCCCTTTCCCGCACGTCTCTGGCAATCTACGTTATCTTGATTATGAATCAAGATCAGGAATTGAATCATAGGCTGGAGTTCCTCCTGAGCATAATTAACACAATTCAGGGTACTTCAATTTTAGCTATCATACAAACTCATATTTCTTTTATTTTAAAATTCATATATATATATATATATATATATATAAATCTTAAAATAACAGAAATATGAGTTTGACTGTTTTAAAGTGAAGCCTGAGAGGTGACTATTAAATCATAGTGTCATGTGGAAGATTATTTATAAACTAGTTGTCTATTGTAATGCACAGTAAGTCTCAGTGGAACTAAAAGAGCTGTACTGTATATTACATACTAATATTTTTAATAATAATATTAATAAATGCATTTATTTATTTACACATTTTTATTAGTCTTTTTAAACATGATTTTAAATATGTGTATATATTTTTAGATGTTCAGTTTGCAAATACACTGATTTTGTATTAGTAATTTAAAGTCACAAAATAGAAATATTATACAAAAATGATCATAGAATGATTTGTAAAAAACATCTTATAATTAGCCATCATTTATTTAAAATAATTCCAATGATAATTAATATATATATATATATATATATATATATATATATGTGTGTGTGTGTGTGTGTGTGTGTGTGTGTGTGTGTGTGTGTGTGTGTGTGTGTGTGTGTGTGTGTGTGTGTGAGAGATTTTTTTTTTTAAGAATCAGAGGGACTGCATTATCTGGCTTTCTAATCTCATTTAGTTTAATGTAATTTAATTTATTTAAATGAGACCACCAAACTTGAAGATATGAATAGGTAAGCAGGACGTAATGTAGTGAGTAAAATAGAGAGGAAAATAAACTGGAAATGACTGCTCTGTGCATGCTGCCAGCATATTCTCCTTCACGTTTCTAGGGTCTCGATCCCTTAAAGACAGGCGCTGGCATTTTTTGCTGTGCCAGTTTCTGGTTTCCTTTGTCCTGTATCCTCCTAACATTACCCAAAAATAGTTTCTGCAAATTCAGCTGACCCATGGACTGAGTGAAAGCCTCCTGTCAACTGCAACATCCCTAGCCAAAGACCCTGACCTTCAGTTTCAGTGTTTATCAGAGTTTTAGCTGGATCCAAAGTATTCACAGAAGTGTATTCACAGAAAGTCTATTTCAGCTTGGTTTGTATACCACAGGCCCATAACCAATAATCAAAAACGGTCCCTGATGTTTGATATTCTTGATATCAACCCGTTTGTTGTTTGGATGACAAAAGGTTTACAAATGCAAGTTTTAGTCTATAAGCCTGACTAGTCTAACAACACTTAAGACTAATCAAATTAAATAAGAAATACTATTATTTAAATAGTTTTTAATGGTGAGTGTAAGTTAATATTTGACATACATGATCAACAGTAATATCTGCTTTAAGCTTTGTTTTTTTTTTGTTTTGTTTTTTTTTGTAAAAAAATATATCCTAAATCATTTAACACTACGCAACAATAAACATTTTCTTTTTATTTAAAAATAAAGATATTGCTAAATTCTTATTTAATAGTTAAGTTATTTGGATCCCAGTTCCAAAGTATAATTGTGTTCCTCAGAAGAGAAAAAAATCATGATTGTAAGCAAACCATTTATCACACTTGAGGGTTGTGTTAGAAGCCATGGGCTTCATCTTGGGAGCCATGTTTTCTCTGTCCTACTTCTGGGAAGGCCTATATTCAGGTATTGTCAGTTCAAGAGTGATGGGTTTTATTTTGGACTTCTGAAAGGTTTATTCATGGGAAAAAATTTCCCTCCGCTGAAGGCCTTGAAAACTATAATCTTTGCCTGCCCGAGTCCTTCCAATTACCCAATATCCCATGTGTGGTTTTTGATGAGTTTTCACGTCAATAGAATGATGTGTTCTGGATGTGATTGAATTTGCAGAACAAAAGGTCCTTCTTGAGCAAAAACTGCCAACAAACTCAGACCTGAACCGGCACAAACGGCCAAGTCAAATTAATTTGTGTTTGTCTTTTGGGTGGGTGACCGCAGGGACTAGTCCTGTTATAGCCCCACTCGTGACCATAGGTCATGTTTTGCTTCCTATTCCATTTTGACATTAACTCCGAGATTAATTGCTGAAATTATTCAGTGAAGTCCGCGGAATGTGAGTCAGAAATGATTGTTCCTGTGAGAGCAGGACTTGCAATGGAAAATAAAACCAAAAGCGAGCTGGTGACATTCCCTGGCTCGGAGTCTGGATGTGATTAGCCTGTAATGCACAACATATGGGATCAAGACAAGAAAAGAGATGGATGAATCCTTTGGACAGGCGTTCTCTGATGTAAAGATGCACACGTTTCAATGTCTCCTGTCTCCTAAGTGTAAAAGGTGTCCGAGGAAATGGAAAGGAACAGAACAACAGCTAGGTTTGTGGCGCCTGAGAGTCGTTTAGAGACGTTGCGGTTTAGCGGTGTAACTCCATGATGCATTCTGACATTAAAATGACTGTTTCAGGTTAAGGCCTGATTTCAGAGCTGTGTGCTAATGGGAAACAGCTTTAATATATTTAAACTCTGTGAGAAAGGATTTTCACTTATGTTTAGGGATTGATATGAAACGGGAGAACGTGTCCCCAGGTGGCTGTCGCTTATGGCTTATGTTTATTATCATCTGCTGTGTCCTTATTTACCTCAGTGTGGGCATCTGGGGCCACGGCCTTGGAGATGGCCTGAAATCACACTTGCATGATACGATTCCCCGCATCCTCGGACAGATCCCAGCAGGCTGGATTCACACGTGACTCATGCCTCAAATCTGTAGAAGCACCAAAGCCATGCTTGTTTTTACTCACAGTGAGTCACTCAAAAACCCAGCTGATATATATTTTTTTTAATCCAAAATAATCAGAACCATTTTCCTCAGCTTTTAATGAAGGCTGTATAATGAGTTCATCATCAACGTCATAGCAGCTCTATCCGGATGATGCACATGTTGTGTTTTTGCATGCTGGTGAACTGTTACACCAGGTATTTATCATCTGATGCTTATTCTTAACAGATTTCTCTGCTCAAATCCTGGAGCCACTGAGTTCATGTTTGCAGTGGATTTATTATTATTCATTCGAAAAGCCCTTTGAATTATCCCTCTGGTGCGCCACATTTGATCTTTACCGTCAAAAGTAACCAGACACCTGAAATGTAACTTTTTTTTTTATCGCCCCAGTAAAATCAATGTAATATATTTTTGTTCAATAATATTTTCTTTTTAATTTTGTATTCTGAGATCATTTCATGGCACTAATTAATATTAATCCAATAATTATGATAAAGTCAAGAAAATAAAGTCATTGCCATCTTGTGGGAGTAAAATGAGAAAAACATCTGCAATTCCATGGTTTAGCCCATATATTTCAATATAGCTCGATGTATAAGGCAGTGGGTTTGGATATATATTTAGATATTCTCAAGGACGACGTTTTGTAAAGGTCTAGATTTATTTCTTCTTTTTTTATGTTGATTTAAAGTGTCAGTTTTTTATTATTATTACTACAGTCAAACCTGAACACAGAGAATTTTTTTTTTTTTACACAAAACATAAAAATTCAATAAAAATGTAACAAAAATGAAAATAAATGTTTTATCAGAGCTTAATTCTTCTGGGTTTGATCAGATTTTAATCCGTTATTTCAGTTTTCTGACTCATTTTGGCTTCATATGGGTATAGTCTTACAAATTCATTTGAGTGTGTATAACTGTATGTTTGTGTGCGTGTCTGTGAGTGAGTGTGTGTGTGTGTGTTTTAAAGTGTAACCCTTTTCTTGCTGTCCACTTTTTACTGCATTGTAGTTTAATTATTGTTTTTATTTGACATATTTGCTGTGTTAGTCACACCAGTTCATAGGTGTGTATGCTTGTGTGTGGATGTGTTGGTTTTGCATCTCGATGTTTTAGTGTGTAACCCTGTCATTGCTGTGTACTTTTTTTGTGTTTTTGTCAATTTCTTATTAATTTCTTATGATCTGTAATTTTCGATGGAAGACCACAAGTGTGACTATATGTATGTGTGTGTGTGTATATAAATATATATAATATTATATATATATATATATATATATGTATATATGTATATATATATATATATATATGTATATATATATGTATATATTAGGGGTGTAACGATACGCGTATTCGTATTGAACCGTTCGGTACGACGCTTTCGGTTCGGTACGCGGTACGCATTATGTATACCGAACGGTTCGTTGGAGTAATTAATTATATTTAAAAAAAAAAAAAAAAAAAGAGAGAAAGAGAGAAATATAATGATATGCGTTCAACAAGGTAGCCCAATAACCCAAACAACGTAACAGGCAACGCCCCTGACACTCCCGAAGAAGAAAAAAACACCATCTTATATGTTTATGTTAGGCTACTCAGCAGGCGCTCGCTCACTCAGTACGCGCTGAAGGCTCGTTGCAAAATAGCCAATGCGTTTAACAGGCTAGAAATGAGAAGATCCTCCAATAACCAACAGATCTGGTGTTTGGGTGCACTTTGGATTCCCTTTAAGCTATAATGGTGATGGCAAGAGAGTGGTGGATAAAAAAACAACGGTATGTCGCATCTGCAACATGACAGGGTACACCAGCGGGAATACAAAAAAAAAAAAAAAAAAAAACACCTGCGGGAATATCTGGGATATATGCGTCAGTACTATCTGGGAAAACATGAAAAAAAAGGAGAAACATGCACGCAGCAAACTATCCCTGCAGCATTTAGACACTATATCTTACAGGGAATCCAACCCAAACACCAGACCTGTTGGTTATTTTAGGATCTTATATTTCTGGTCTGTTAAATGCATTCGACATTTTGCAACGAGCCTTCAGCGCGTGCTGAGTGAGCCTTATGTATATATATATATGTATATATGTATATATATATATATATTAGGGGTGTAACGGTTCACAAAATTCACGGTTCGGTTCGATACGATACACTGATGTCACGGTTCGGTTCGGTTCGGTACGTTTTAGATACAGCAAAATGTAAAAACATCTCAACTTTTCAGAATGCCGCAAGCGCACCGCGGGTCATGTGACAAGAACTAACCAATCAGCTTCATCCTTTCCCGTAACAACGTTGAAAACTCAGCCAAGATGTAGGAACAGCTGATCATAGTTGTATATGGATTGCAATTTTGAAATAAATTTAGTAGCAGAGCTACTGCAAGCGATTTTTAGAGCTGCAAATCCATTTATCCTTCGCTGAAATTTCCGCGTCTCATGGAGAGAGCACGTCATTGTTGCTTAGCAAAGACAGACGCCTCATGAGCGCTTCTGCCCGAGCGCTTTGGAAAGGAGGAGAAAGACGTGCTTAGCGTTTTCCATGCGTTTTTAGGCACGATATGTGAGAGGCCCCTAAGGCGCTCGCTCACTCAGCACGCGCTGAAGGCTCGTTGCAAAATGTCGAATGCATTTAACAGACCAGAAATATAAGATCCTAAAATAACCAACAGGTCTGGTGTTTGGGTGCACTTTGGATTCCCTGTAAGCTATAATACCGGTGTCTAAATGCTGCAGGGAGAGTTTGTTGCGTGCATGTTTCTCTTTTCCCAGATAGTACTGACGCATAAATCCCAGATATTCCCGCTGGTGTTTTTTTTTGTTTTTTTTTTTTTTTTTTTTTTTATTCCCGCTGGTGTACCCTGTCATGTTGCAGATGCGACATACCGTTGTTTTTTTATCCACCACTCTCTTGCCATCACCATTATAGCTTAAAGGGAATCCAAAGTGCACCCAAACACCAGACCTGTTGGTTATTGGAGGATCTTCTCATTTCTAGCCTGTTAAACGCATTGGCTATTTTGTAACGAGCCTTCAGCGCGTACTGAGTGAGCGAGCGCCTGCTGAGTAGCCTAACATAAACATATAAGATGGTGTTTTTTTCTTCTTCGGGAGTGTCAGGGGCGTTGCCTGTTACGTTGTTTGGGTTATTGGGCTACCTTGTTGAACGCATATCATTATATTTCTCTCTCTCTTTTTTTTTTTTTTTTTTTTTAATATAATTAATTACTCCAAGAACCGTTCGGTATACATAATGCGTACCGCGTACCGAACCGAAAGCGTCGTACCGAACGGTTCAATACGAATACGCGTATCGTTTCACCCCTAATATATATATATATACATACATACATACATACACACATATATATATATATATATATATATATTAGGGGTGTAACGATACGCGTATTCGTATTGAAACGTTCGGTACGACGCTTTCGGTTCTGTACGCGGTACGCATTATGTACACCGAACGGTTCGTTGGACTAATTAATTATATTTGAAAAGAAAAGAGAAATATAATGATATGCGTTCAACAAGGTAGCCCAATAACCCAAACGACGTAACAGGCAACGCCCCTGACACTCCCGAAGAAGAAAAAAACACCAACTTATATGTTTATGTTATGTTATAACTCAGTCAGGCGCTCGCTCACTCAGTACGCGCTGAAGGCTCGTTGCAAAATAGCCAATGCGTTTAACAGACTAGAAAAAGAAGATGACTCTCAAACATATTGTTTGAGATACATGATTCCATCTATGAGCTGCTCGATCAGAGTGACATGAGAGCCCCTCCTTAGAACATTATTTGTAAATCCATGTTATGGTAAGTGTGCACGTGAAGTCTTTGCACACTTTCTGAAATCCACACTGTGGTAAGTTTGCACACTACACTAGTGCTCTGCATTCTTTCTAAAATCCTATATAGTGAGGGCTTCGCGCGGTTGCTTCATTGCTTCAAAAAAAAAAAAAAAAAAAAACACCAGCGGGAATACTTGAAACATGTCAACTCGTTTACGCCGACATCACCTTATTGTGTCAGTATCTGGGAAAAGACGAAAAAAAAGGAGAAACATGCACGCAACAAACTATGCCTGCAGCATTTAGACACCAGTATTATAGCTTACAGGGAATCCAAAGTGCACCCAAACACCAGACCTGTTGGTTATTTTAGGATCTTATATTTCTGGTCTGTTAAATGCATTAGACATTTTGCAATGAGCCTTCAGCGCGTGCTGAGTGAGCGAGCGCCTTAGGGGCCGTTCACATATCGCTCCTAAAAACGCGTGGAAAACGCTAAGCACGTCTTTCTCCTCCTTTCCAAAGCGCTCGGGCAGAAGCGCTCATGAGGCGTCTGTCTTTGCTAAGCAACAATGACGTGCTCTCTCCATGAGACGCGGAAATTTAAGCAAAGGATAAATGGATTTGCAGCTCTAAAAATCGCTTGCAGTAGCTCTGCTACTAAATTTATTTCAAAATTGCAATCCATATATAACTATGATCAGCTGTTCCTTCTTGGCTGAGTTTTCAACGTTGTTATGGGAAAGGATGAAGCTGATTGGTTAGTTCTTGTCACATGACCCGCGGTGCGCTTGCGGCATTCTGAAAAGTTGAGATGTTTTTGCATTTTGCTGTATCTAAAATGTACCGAACCGAACCGAACCGAACCGTGACATCAGTGTATCGTATCGAACCGAACTGTTACACCCCTAATATATATATATATATATATATATATATATATATATATATATATATATATATATATATATATATATATATATATATATTTAATTTATTTATTTTTTTTAGGACCACTTAGTCTGCTCGAATCATGCCCTCAATGATTCCAAATGCCATAAAAGTCTGATTTTAAAGAATCAGAGGGACTGCATTGTCATGAGAGTTAAGCATAATATACATACAATGCTAATGTGTTCAGTCTCGGTGAAATAGGTCTGCTATGCTACTGCTGCTGTGATACTGAGATTTGTCACTGCAAATAAATCCGCAGACATGCTGCTGTTATCATGTAAGATATTCTGCTGCTGAGGATTCACTTATATAAAATAACCACCATATATAACATACATGAATTGACCCCATAGCAGATTTATACAGGTGGAGCTGGGGAAGGTGCAGGGTTTCTGAAGTGCGCTGGGGTTGTTTGCGCCATGATCTAATGTTTGTTCATGCAAATAAATTCATAGTCCTCGTATTTGGAATAGGAAGCCTCCTAGTTGAAAGCCTTAAGGCCCCCATAATTAAACACACTATAAAAAAAGCAAAAAATAAAATACAAAACTGTTACACTAATTGCTAAAGTAGTTAATCTAAAATATACTCAGATTTTAATAAAAAATCTTGCCTGGGAATAGTATTTGACATGTTTTGCCATATGTCTACTGCTTTTATATTACCATGATTTAAAATATATAACATTTTTCCCTTTCATTTTGCACACCTTTTGTTTCTTTGTCAATATTTAGTTATACAACTAAAAAGAACACTAATTTTTGGCCTGTTGTACCCTGCATGAGAGCCCAGAGACCTTGGCAGGAACTGTAGTTTGCCCCAGACTGATGATGTGTTTTGTAATGGAAATTGAGTTGGTTTAATTCTCAGCAGTGTATTTATTATGCCAGAACGTTGCAACATGTTGCCTCTCATTGCTGTTATGTTATTGTAGACATTCCCGTGTATGATAAAGAGGGGAACGAGAGAGACCGCGAAAGAGAAAACAAATCAAGGGGAAAAGGGAGTGCTGTGATTTATTTTGGTTCACACACTGCGGTATGTTATTTCACAAGAGGCCCTTGGCCAGATAAGGGCTTTGAGTTTTAAAATATGATTGATCGTGGAGTTCTGCTCTGTGTTTCTAATGCAGAGCTTACCACTGTTACGCTCAGATATTTTCTCTGCCTTTATTTTATGTAACACAGCAAGGAGATAAAAGACACCATTTCACAAGAAAATCCAGCGCATTGTCATACACAACATTCTTCTTCAAATCACAGTGCCAAAACTGTTGTGTCTAGAGACCCCACAACATCTGGGAGCTTTAAATAACTGGAACATATACACAGACACATCTGTGGTGATTTGTGTAGGCCAGAAATGTTTGTTAAAGCTAGAAGAAATCAGGCATGTGTGATCAACAACAACAAAAGATTGTATGCACAAGGTTACCTGTAGTAAGGTGTACAACAAATTTTGGTAATTTTACCAAAATTACCAAAAAATGCATCAAAACTCAAAAATGAAAATTCTGTTATTTACTCACCCTAAAATGCATCACTTCTATGTATCACAAAAAAAAAAAAACCCACATTTGACCCTGATTTCAGTGAAACAAGAGATCTAATATGCACTAATATCTAATATCTATGAGCTGCAAAAGTAGCATTGGAGCCTCTGTTTGATCTTGGATTACAACTTAAATCTTCATTAAACATTCCAAGATGTTTTATGTCACTAAACAAGAGTGTTCTGGAGGCCCAGTTGAACTCACTGACACCCAGGCCAAAGCCGAGGGCTGTTTTTTTCTGCAAAGCTGTTTATCTGTTAGATTATTCTTTTAAACAAGTATGAAGCACAAGGGAAGTATTAGAGACAGCCTCTGATATAGCTGGAAATGGATGAGGACCATATTCAGGGACGGAAGAAAGGAAAGGGCAGCAGTAGTTAATTGGTAAGGAGTGAAAGTAAGAGTGGAGTGGGAGGAGTGTGCATTGTCACGCCGCTGGAATGTTGCGGAGGCGCTCGCCGGTGTGACTAAACCATTTCTCACAGATGTAATCTGAAGAGGCCGACTTCAGTGTTAGCTTGCTGATGGAGATCCAGGATGTGGGCGTTTTGGTTTGATACTCTAGCTACATTTTCTTCTTCTTCTTCTTCTTTCAGAGGGGACAGTAAACAAAGTAGTACTATGCGACTAGAATGTAATGAAATGTGGCCTGAAATAACCCTGTCCTTTCTGTGGAGCTCAACACAGAGGTTTCCTAATCTGAATCCATGAATCAATTCAATACATCAATTCAGATTTTTTTACATTACTTTTGAGTGTTAATAAAACCCTTCACTCCATATCGAGAATGTTGGTATATTTACTCACCCTCTTGTTGCTCTAAACCCATATTATCTGTTAAAATTAAATTAAATGTATGCATTTACAGACGCTTTTATCCAAAGCGACTTACAGTGCATTCAGGCTATCAATTTTCACCTATCGTGTTCCCGGGGAATCAAACCCACAACCTTGCGCTTGATAGCATAACGCTCCACCAATTGAGCTACAGGAACAATAACATCAGTTCCTTTGATATGTGGAATAGTATATTTTATAAGAATATCCTGGACATGGTTTTCAATATGAAGAAAGTAGTAGAACTGGACTGGAAGTGCAGTTTGTTACCTTTGGATCAGGAAGTGATCAGAATACAGTGAGCAGAAAACATACTTTCATACTCTGAATGCTACAGATTTAAGCGAAGAATTATGCACAGTAAAGGTCATTGACCACAATGCATGTCCACTGCATTTTTATACACCACTAACTGTATTTTGTGGCTCCATTTAAAGACTGTGGTACAACTGAGCATTCTGGGTTATTTTCCATAATATAAAAGTTGGTGTGTCGGTTCACCCAGAAATGCAAATGGTCATCAATTATTCATTCTCGTTTGGTTCCAAACCCATAAGACTGAAGATATCTCCAATTAAAGTTATTTCTGTACCTCAGTTGAAGTCCGTTCTACTAAAACTTTAATGCTTCATAAATATCAAAATGTCATTTAAAAAAAAAAAATCCATATGAACTGAGAGATTTACTCCAAGTCTTCCGAAGAGACAAGATTGCTATATAATAAACAGAAGTCATTTTGGCCTTCATTCACATATAAACATTGATCAACACACACATTGATACCCCCCATCCAACGGCAAAAAAAAAAAAAAGTTGTTCAAAACATACTTTTAAACCATCATTTGTTTCTTACTTAAGCAAGTGACTGATCAGTGCAGGTTAAAGGTATCTAGCGCTCTGTCATCCTGATTTGCAAAGTTATATTTTGTCATTTCCTCAGGGCCTTTTCCAATGCAGTATCAGCTGACACTACCTATGCTTTTAGGTCACTGGCTCTTTCCAGGGGATGGTTTTGTGGTATTTGCATTTGTGATATAACAATCACCATTGTTCAGCTGCAGCTCCCGTCAGTGTCCAGAGGGTGAAACGAGAGGTGAAATCAACACGTGAGGTGGCGGATCGTCTATGGTACTCTTCTGTAGAAGGAAAAGGCGGGGATTCGCTGCGCCTCGGGCTGCAGCCGGACTCCACGAGATCTAGTAATCCACTTTGCATGAAAGAGAAGCCTCTCTTTGTGGCTGGGATATTATCTCTATTTATTCCCATTCCTGAAATCCAATCCTTACAGGACAAGAGCAGCGAGATAAAGCTAGACAATGAATGACGCAGATTTGTCCTGTCTCTAGGTCTTGATCTGCCCCCATTTGATTCTTTTTAGGATGACTTGATCTGTTGTTTCACAGTGACTTAAGAGCGAACTTCTAATAATGTGTAAGTGTTAGCTAACATAAAACCAAGTCAGTTCTAGCTAAGTTGGATTCTTATAAGTGATTAAACTTGAACGAACTATATAGACAACAACTGTGCGCAGTGTGCCCACATGTCAGTTATTCAGCTCACAAATTACGAAAACCATTC
Organism: Carassius auratus; assembly: GCF_003368295.1. Taxonomy (NCBI): domain Eukaryota; kingdom Metazoa; phylum Chordata; class Actinopteri; order Cypriniformes; family Cyprinidae; genus Carassius; species Carassius auratus. The sequence goes on from NC_039262.1 coordinate 19,402,821, forward strand.
GGTAAACAATAACTCCATAAAACAGTTTTGAATGTGAGTTTTGAAAATGACTTGTGATCTATGAGCTTTATACAGTGCATGCCATTGTAAAGACTAATTTTCTTCCTTACAGTCTTGTTTCATCCATGTAAAATTCAATATGTTGTCCACCATGACTAAACATAGGGTTTGTGTTAGCGGTTTGCTAAGCTAATTGTGAGGTACCATAAATAAATTAAAACAATTTCCTTTTAATTAGTTTGAATTGTAATCATTTGTTGACTACTATAGAACAATGCTTTTGGAACACTTGAATATTAGGAATATTTTAATATACATTTTTAATTTCATTTTAATTTATTTTTTTTAATCATACTTTAGATACTATAACTGCTACAATTTAGTTACTCAGAAACATTTGTTTATTCATTAAAGGATATAGTCACTTCTCAACAATTACTTAATTCAGCATTGGAAACTCAAATAATGTACTGTTTAACAACCCTGAAAGCATGTTTTTGTTCAGCGAAAACTCAATAATATTTACATCATTTACCACTGTAGCCTTGGGCAGTCCATAACATTAGCTATGTTTGCTCCAAAAGTAATGGCATGGTCATGTGTCCTGCAGTATATGTGTAGCCATTCATTCATTATTAATGTATCCTACCATGGTCAAAATGCAATAATCTGGATGCCTATGAGAGGCTCCCAGCAATGCTCCAAGGCCTTTGCCTAGTCTGGCTACAAAGAATGTATCTATGAACCATGGTGATATGAACCTATGAACCTATGGTGTCTTTAAAGAAATATTCTGGGTTCAGTTAAGCTCAATCAACAGTGTTTGTGACAAAATGTTGATTACCACAAGGAATTATGTTAGCTATTGCATTGTACACCTGTATTCAGGGCTGGGAAGGTTATTTTTAAAATGTATTTCACTTGCAA